>NC_087185.1:12111663-12364163 GCF_035594125.1 Scylla paramamosain
CATCCAACCCCTCAGGAAGTAAACAGTTTATGCAGGGAAGGCACATAATGCCTGACTTCTGATCTTTTGAAAATTTATGATTGGGGCAGAGCAAACTTAGTATTGTTCATTGCCTCAAAAACTCTATTCCTCCATCTGTCAACTCGACACAAAATTTCCAGAGAACTATTCCCTCTTCTTCAATGACACTTAACTGTCCTCTTATACACTGAACATCCTCGGTGTCCTTTACTTATAATCTAAACTGGAAACTTCACGTAACATCTCTAGCTAAAACAGCTTCTAAGAAATTAGGTATTCTGAGTCGTCTACGCCAGTTTTCTCACCCTCCCCCCTCCAACTGTTAACTCTGTACAGAGGCCTTATTCGTTAATGTATGGAGAATGCTTCACATGTATGGGGGTTCGCTCATAATGCTATTTAAGAGAGTGGAATCAAAATCTTTTCGTCTTATCAACTCCTCTTCTCTAACTGACTGTCTTCAGCCTATTTCTCATCACCGTAATGTTGCATCTCTTTCGATCTTCTACCGCTATTCTCATGCTAACTTCTTTTGATCTTACTCACTGTATGTCTCCTTTCTTCCCACAGTCTCGTTGCAAAAGACTTTCTTATTTTTTTTCATCTCTAATGCAAGAAAATATTCTCAATCACACTTATCCCTTTCTCTGGTTAGCTCTGGAACTCCCAACTGCTTCTGTATTTCCTCCTTCCTATGACTTGAACTCTTTCAAGAGGGAGGTTTCAAGACACTTGTCCTTCAGTATTCAGTGATTCTCTTGATATCTCTTTTAGGACTAGCATCTCAGTGGGATTTTTTGTTGTGTGTGTGTTTCTCTTGGCCAGTGACCCTCTTACGTAACAAACAAACAAAAAAAAGTCTGAGCATGGGATGGATTGAAGGAACGAGACACCTGACGATTTGGCCGTGCGAACTAAAAAATCGAAAAGTTCATTGCCGGGCATGCCTATATCACTCGTGACCCAGCAGAAGTGGACGGTCTTTTTTTTTTTTTCCCCCGTGTAGAGAGGCGAAACATGCAGTCTTGGTTTTGAAAAGGAGATAGATCGGAAAAGTGATAGGGAGCAGGCAGAGCCAGTAAAGATAGTAAAGCATGATGATGAATAGATGGTAAGAATACTAGAGATAGGTGGTAGGCAAAACTGCAAATGTTGACTAGGAAAGAGGATGGAATAACTAAAGCTATCAGTTCACCCATCCGCATCGACAAGGGTGTCTGCACTGCGTGTTGAAATATGCTCGAGAAAGTGTTCTTTTAGAACAAGGGAGGGGGTTCTTGGACTTAGATTTGTATTTAGGGATAGGGAGTAACTAAGGTGGGAAGGTGTGGTATTGAAATGGAAGAAAATCTAGACAATGAATAGGTGAAGAAGAAAGGATAATTAACATGTAGACAGGGTAAGGGCATGGGAGATTAGTGTTAGCAGTAAATTTCCTTAAAGTATGTTGAGGGATGTTAAGTTTCGAGATGGAAAATTGATGAAGTTGTCTAGAACAGCGAAGAAAAGGAGGACGCGTCGCCGAGAGGCACGTTAAAGCTTACTCAGCATATAAGCTTTCAAACCGGGGAAGAACGGAAAGCACCAAGAGCAAAGCTGTATCCCTGGTGATGGACTGGTTAAGTAAGCTGAAAAGTATATGTGGCATCCATAGTCAACAAGAGAGAGAGAATTAAAGTGATATGGAAATGTAAAAGTGTTTTGCGGTTAGCATCCCACAATATATGGGAAAGTGTTATAGTAGATGAAGGCAGCGAAGGACGGCTGTTTTAATCGACAGAATGTGGTCTTTCCAGGTGATGCGGGAGTCAAAAATCAATCCGAGGAATTTACCAGAAGAACGGTATTGTATGGATGTTTGGCTTAAACAGGAAAAAAAGAATGGAATAGTTTTTAGATGTAGAGCATCGGAATCCGTGTCGAGTAGGCCAGGATGAGGCTAAGGTAACTGCAGTCTGAAGAAAGGAATGGAGGTAATTAGGAATAAGGATGGGTGGGTGAGTGAAAAAAAAAAAATAGTTTCTTGAAGACGGGTACTTTAGGCTCATAGCTCGAGAGATCAGAGATCTTGTCGATTAGAACGGAAACCAAGAATATTCCACTGAAAAAGAAATATTGAGTAGGGAACGCAAATAGCATAGTCATCGACGTAAAGGAAGAAACGAACTTCAACTGGTAGTGCTGCTCCAATATTATTAATGGCCAGAAGGAGCAAGGTAGTACTGAGAATATAACCTTGAAGAACGCCCTATTACTGAGTAAAAGGCAGAGAAATATGAGAGTTTATGCGAAGACGGAAAAGACGGTTACTGAGGAAGGACTGCATAACTCATGTTACTTTTGATACCATTAGAAGACAATTGTTGTAAAATGTGATATCTGCAGGACGTATCATATGCCTTCTCTATGTCAAAAGATTGATACAGCAAGGACGGATTCCCGGGAAGCGAAAGCCGCTAAGATAAAAGTTCCTATGTATGCTAGGGGTCAGAAGTGTTTCTTCAGCGCCGGAAACCAAATTGGGAGGAGGGAACGAAATTTACTATCCTCTCAAGTAATTTGCAAATGCAGCTGGTTATTGTAGTCCTGTGGTAATCCTGTGGTAGGAAACCAGTTTTATCAAGCTTAAGGAATAGAATAATTGGGTTTCACGCCAGGAGGGGGAGGAGAATTCACTGTGTCCAGATTCTATTGAATAAGATAAGGACGAAGGACATGGGAGTAGGAGTTAAATGGCGGAGCACCTAATAGTGTATGCTATCAGGCCTCTCACATGTATTATACTATACTGGAAAGCTGAAATGAGTTCGGAAATAGTAAAGGGATTATTGTAAGAACCAGAAGAGGATAATGGAAAAAAAAAGTAATGAGCTGTAAGTTTGGTGGCCTAGAATTCAAGTAGAAGGTGGGCGCCTGTGCTGATAGTACTGAAAGAGAAGAACCTAGTTCATTAGCGACTAAAATTGAGTCTGCTACACAGTCACCATTGAGATTTAGTGATAGAGCTGGGGAGGGTGGTTGTTTGCTAAACGGTTTATGAATGTCTTCAGACGGCTGTAACAGGGATAGTAGAGGTAATGGAAGAAACATATTTTCTCCATCTTTTAGTTTGGGAACAGCGTTCAGTTCGTCTGAATACAGCGGATGATCGTTTGAAAGATATAAATAAATGCTGAGAGATAACCGGCTGTGTGGTGTTTACGACGAAAACTACACCAAGCTCCACAATTGATACGGAGGGCTCTGGTGCAGGCAGGGTTCCACAGGGAACACATTTAAACCGGAAAGGTCTGGTAGTTCTATGTATGGCAGTAAAAGCTGCGCTTAATACTCCTGTAATACTGCTATAATAGTTAAGTACAATAGCATACGGAAAGTCGAAGAAAAGGATGAGATAGGTAAGAAGTGGTTTGAAAGAAGTGAGAAAGTACGCCAATCGGCTCTATCGAAACACCATCTTGGAGGGTTGGGTAGTGGAACATAGGATGTAGGAGATAGAAGAATGGGGAAGTGATCGCTAATAGGAAATTGGTCGAGAACAGATCAATGGAGTGGTGCACAACTAAGGGGTACCACCCTCAATCTGAGGCACCATTCTCCGATCCCGAAGACCCCCCACACGATATTAGCGGGCTTGGTATTGGAGGGGTTCAGACACCTAATTTTCTTTTTATTTCAAAATAGTGCTGAATAAACCTTGTTTCGTTTGTTACATATCCAGAGGTCAGGCAGGTAGCAAAACAATAAATTTCCCCTAGTGGAATTTATCTAGTAATTAACACAGTTGCTAACTCTTCATTAATAAGAAAAGTGTGATTGGTTAGGTTAAAAAAAATCTTCAAGCTTTAAGTCAAATCCATTACCACCACCAACAAATACAGACATACAGGATGCCGCGGACGCACACAACAACAAACATACTACAAAATATTCACTTCCTAAACATATACCTATATATTGCAGTAATGTTACTTAGCTGTGACTGTAGAGTAAGAAGGAATCAAATGACCCCAAAAATCCCAGTCACTGTAAGTCCGACGAAGCAAGAGAAACTAGGTATTCTACTTACCTCCTTACCACACCCCGCATCCTCTGCTGCCGAGCCTCTCAGTCTATTGCCCGAAAAATTGAAATATATCCCGAACCAAGCCATATGGCAATATACCTAAGCTTAAAGCACTCTTGGAACAATTATTACTGGCTGTAATAAATATGAAAATAGTTAACAAAATTAAATAAACGGCAAAAGTGTAATCATTATATCAATTCCATACATTCATTACACCACATAACGTAAGAATATAATTATCTACATTGTAATATAAGTATAATAATTAGCACATAAATTATCTAACGCATAACTTAATAAATGTAATAATTACCAAATTAATCATTATACTACACAACCCCTCCCCATCTAAGAAAATGTTTATGAGAGAAACAACACATACGTTCTCAAATTGGTACATCTGAACTCGAGAGAGTGTATCTGCTATTACATTGTTTTTACCTTTAATATGCTTTCTTGTTATAGTAAAGGGCTCTAAAGCAAGTGGCCATCGCATGTCTTTGATTTTTTTTTCTTTTTTTTTATCCAGGAATTTCAACTAGTGGTTTTTTGTAGTTATCTACATAAATACGGGCTTTTTTACAATGCAAACAAACAATAGTTGAATGTTGTTGGCTTTTCTTGAATTTACCTGACATAATACTTTAGATGAAGATGCAGAATCACTGCCCCTGTTCCAATGTCTCTTGCGTTAATTGTATATAGAACAGTGCATCAAAGTCTGGAGCTTGTAGAACACTTGTAGGTGTAGGATGCTGTGCAACTGTCATTCTGAGGTCCAGTCCAATTTCTTCTTTTGTTAAAGGAATTTGATAATACCCTTTTAATAAGTCGATTTCGCTGATGAACTCAGCATAATTCAAGTCATCGATGACTTGGTAATGGGAAACAGTCTGGGATGGTCACCTGGTTAACTTTGCGGTCGACAGGACCATCAGTCTTGGGTACAAGGAGTCACAGTGATGCCCATTCGCTGTCGCTGGCTTCAGTGAGTTCATTTGACAGCAAGAATTCTTCTTCCTTCTTGAGGATCTCATTCTTGCTTGATTCAATATGATATGGTGCCTGCTTCACTGAAGGAGAGTTGGGCTGGAAAAGGATCTCATATTATACCAGGGAACACTAACTCGAAACATCGCTGAACAAACGTAGATAGACGCAAAGAGGCCGTAGTACTTATTCTGACATCATAGTACATAGAGATTTCACTAATTCCATGAAGGATATCAGATTCAACTGTTTCATCCTGAAATTCCTGAATTACACGCAAAGTTTGGTCTGTAGCAGTATACTTATGAAGTAATTTTGTGAAGCAATCTTTGTTTTGTTTAGTTTTATTTATTTATTTTTTTTTTTCATCCTAGTGTCTTGATTACATATTTATAATCATTCATTTTACTTTAACTTCAAATGATCCATGAAACTTGCAACAGGTTTCTATGAACAGGTAAAACTTTTTTTTTTTTTGTTGTTGAAATTGGTCATCATCTTTACTTGAAAACTCTTCAAGCTGTCCCTCTTGTTATACGCTAATTTAAGTTTAACATTGAAGTGTTTTATATAATCAAACTATGGCATTTGTTACGATCACTACTTACGATCGTACGATCCCGGTTATCTTTCCAAGAAAGTGGACGTTACACTGATCCCGGAAAGTTTTAAAGATCTGAATTTTTTAAGTCTTCGAGTGCCTACCCGACCTATCCGAAATCACCAGAATTACACCCTCTCACTGTACCTTTACCTTGACACAGCACACTTGGAAACACCTCTAATACCAGACCAATGTTGGGGGAGTAGAAAAAACGATTATTCTATGTTACAACCATATATATTAATACTAATGATAATTCACAAACAACATGAGGTAGTACACGTTAATACATGACGTTCTCGTCACTTCACACAACACCAGAACCCATTTACACCTCCACCAGTCACTGAAATATTTCCCTCAACCACAGGAATTTACGCAGACGCCATCGCCGCGTCCCCAAACAATAACTCCCATGTTTCCTCTCCTCACACTTCATAAGACGTCATCATAATCTCCAAAGATCACTTACAACACCATGACATCACCCCCTAAAATCACCAATACACCACAACACCAGCTTCCAAGGTCAACACCACAGCCTCCACTCACAAAATGGCTGCCAGTTTGACCTATGACCCCTTCGAAAAGCGTCACCGCACAACTCACCAACCGAATTTCAGCGGACAAGAGCTCTTGGTACCACAAAAGACTCACTAACCTGATCCTGGATATCAAGGTTACCGCTACATCACTAATACCTCCACACACTCACCCCATCACCAATCCACACCAAGATTCTTCCCTAAGAAACGCCTTCCTTTCGTTCTACCTCACGACACAAGGGCGCTCTGCGTTCCCCTCCTTGGAATGTGTTGTTGCCCACTCAAGCTCCCCTCGTTTCAACCTCGTTTCAACATATTTCCACCTCAATTATACTTCCTCCCTTGTACATACAAAGATATAGAGAACCAAAATTATGAAGAGAACAATACTACATGATATAAAATGAGTAAATAAGCCTTACACTAACTTATAACCAATAATAAGGATAATGTCCGAAAGGCAGTTAACTAGAAAACGGGGGACACTAAGAAAACGTGTTCCTCTTCAAGGTAAACTTGGCCAATAACATAACACATTTTTCCCTCCTCATGTAATCAGCTTTTTCATGACTCTCAACGGTTCTCTTACTTCATAAGAAAATACGGATATAAGAAATAAGAGAAGCTGCAAGAAGCCATCAGGCTTTCACGTGGCAATCCCTGTATAAAATATACTTACCTATTTTCACTTATCATCCCCATCCATAAATCTGTCTAATCTTCTCTTAAAGCTCCCTAGTGACTCAGCACTAGCAATCTGGTTACTAAGTCCGTTCTCTTCATCTGCCACTCTATTTGAGAACCAATTCCTTCCTATCTCTTTCTTTTTTTTAAGCTTGAACCCATTATTTCTTGTTCTATCCTGATTACTGAAAAAAAAAAAAAATATATATATATATATATATATATATATATATATATATATATATATATATATATATATATATATATATATATATATATATATATATATATATATATATATATATATATATATATATATATATATATATATATATATATATATTGTTCAAGTCTCTCTTATACCACTTAAAGACCTCTATCAGGTCCCCCTTTTAACCTGCGTCTCTCTAAGGAATGTAAATTTAACAGTTTCAGTCTCGTTTCATAAGGAATACCCTTCACTGTCTGTATCCTTTTAGTCATTCTCCTTTGTGCTGATTCTAATAGACCTATATTCATCCTGTAATATGGGGACCAGAACTGAACAGCATAATATAGATGAGGTCTAACCTGCGCCAAATATAAGTTTTATATTACTTCAAAACTTCTGCTTTTAACACTCCTAAAAATTCATCCTCATGCCATATTTATCCTGTTTCTCGCCTCTATGCATTTTTTTTTTTTTTTCCTAGACAGAGGTCAGAGCTAACTATAACTCATGAAACTTTTTCGTACACTGAACCTACTAGAGCTTCGTTGTTTATTGTGTACCTGCTGTGTGGGTTTCCTTTACCTACTCTAAGTACTTAGCACTTTATTGATATTGAACTGCATTTGCCATCTGTCCATCCTATCTAAATCAATCTGCAAGGCGATGGTATGCAAATCTGACCTAATTAATCTACCTATCTTCGTGTCACCCGCAAATTCACTAAACATCACTACTAATTCCACCATCCAAGTCATTGATATATATTAAAAACAACAATGGCCCTAAAACTGATCCCTGTGCCCCCACTAATTACTTGACCCCATTCGCATTTAGAGGCGTTTATTACAACGCTCTGTCGCCTGTTAGCCACGATCTTATCCAGTCGAACACCTTTCCATCTATTCCATGCGCCATAACGTTTCTCAGGAGCCTCTAATGGGGTAAATTGTCAAACTATTTAAGTCCAGAGACAGGATGTGATAACTATCACCATTATCTGCCGCCTCATAGACTTTACCATAAAAACCTAACAAGTTCATAAAGCAAGACTACCTCTTCGTGAAGCCATGCTGTGAGTGATTTACCAAATTACGTATGTTTGTCTAAATGCTCCCTAATGTTCCTCACCATTACTGACTTCATTATTTTACCTACAATAGAAGTTAAGCTGACAGGTCTATAAGGAAACGTTAAAGTTTGATCTCCTTTTTTTTAAAGATGGGTACTATATTTTTCTACCTCCACATTACCGGTACCTCTCCTAAGTCTAGTGATTTCCTAAAGACATAAATTAACGGTTCACTAATAATCTCTTTGTATTCCTTAAGTGCTCTTGGATATATTTCGTCTGGTCCTGGTGACTTGATTTTTTTTTCTTATCTCCTGTTCACTATCTCCTTGATTATGGAAATATCCATCAGTTTCTTGTTTTCATCTGCTCTAAAAACTTTTTCACTATCCGGCATTTACTGCAAGTTTTCCTGAGTGAAGACAGTTAAAAATACTCGTTCAGAATTTTACTAATCTCCTCCCCAGAACTAACTAGCGCTCCATCAGCTGCCTTTAATGGACCTATTATTTATACATTTTTCGTCCCATATACCTGATAAAATCCTTGGGGTTAGCCTTCTCCTGGCTGGCTACCTTTAATTCAGAATTATTTTTAGCTTTCTTCGTTAACCTCCTGAGTTTTCTAGTTAATTCATTATATTCTCGCCTTAAAACTTCATCCCTTCCTTCAATCTCTTAATATATAGTTCTCTTCAATCCTATGTAGTGTTTAAACCTAACAGTCATCCACTTAGGGTCATTCCTCAGTGATTTTCTTGTTCTATAAGGGATGTTTGCTAACTAGTGTGTGAGTAATCACCCAGTAAAACGCCTCGGAAGGCGATTGACGAACGAAGCTGTCAATAACGCATCAGTGAAAGGGGTATTTCAGAGAGAGAGAGAGAGAGAGAGAGAGAGAGAGAGAGAATTTCATGAACCAAACACATCGCGCACTTGTCTAATATTCAAATCACTCTCGCTCAAAACCTCGAGAAAGCCCAATGGTTATGCCATATACCGTTGAATAGAAAATTTTACTCTGTCTTGAGTGTATGTGTCCGCTTTTGTTGAAACAAAAAAAAAGTTGGTGAAAGTTATAGAGAACTGACGGTCGATTTATAAGGTTTTATGTATTTTGCGAATGCGCAAGTGTTGCAAATTTGACTTTTTTTTTTCGTTTTAACTTATATTAATCATATTAACAACAAAATTTTTGCTTTTATCAGTTCATTAGTTGAAAACTGGTGGCAATTTCAGGCACCAGGCACATCACACAGTTGCCTAATATTCAAATCGCTCTAGCTCAAAACTTTGCGAGAGCCTAATGGTTGTAGTATATACCTTTGGATGGGGAATTTCATTCTGTGTTCAATGGAATGTATCTGCTCTCGTTGAGACAAAATGAAGTTGGTGAAAATTGCAGAAAAGTGACGATCATTTCACAAAAAAATTTATATTGCATTTAGCGCATGCGCAGTAGTGTTACAAATTTGATATACTTATATAACTTGTATTATTTTCAATAACAAGAAAATTTGAGCTTCATTGGTTAATTAACTAAAAAGTTGGAATTTTTACTTTGCGCATGCACAGCGCTCCTTCAATGTTGACATAAAGAATGTTATCAAAATTATAACAACATAACACCTCTTAAGTTTCACTAAAATTGGCTGAATAGTTTTTGAAAATTCCTATTTTTGACGCCCTTCTACTTTTTGCAAGTTACGCATTGACTTCAATCAATACAAGAAATGAAAGCTATATCATATAAAATTCATATGATGCTCATTTCGTTACAATCTGCCGCGTAGTTCCGAAGATATTAGCGTTTGAACAGCGTTACGGTCGGGCTGGGCCCCTCAATATGAAACAACCCCCACAATAAACTTCCCTTTGCTTGTTAAAACAGTTAAACGCCTCGGAAGGCGATTGACGACCGAAGATGTCAGTAATGCATCAGAGAGAGAGAGAGAGAGAGAGAGAGAGAGAGAGAGAGAGAGAGAGAGAGAGAGAGAGAGAGTGGCAATTTCTGGCAATCCGCCTAGTTCCGGAGATACTAGCGTTTGAATAGCGTTATGATCGGGAAGAACTAGGCCGGGACGGGCCGCTGAAAATGAAACAATAACCTCCATAATAAACTTCTTTTCGCTCACAGTCAACAAAATATTTATACAACTCATCAACATTAATTTCCCCTAATCTCCCCATCTCGGCCCCCTCCATCCTGTCCACTCCACCTTCTGCCCACTTCGACCTCATCTCGTCCATTTTAGCATGACCTGACCCTCCAACATGCTCGCACATATCTCCCCATCTTTTACCCCTTCGACCCATCCGACCATTTATCCCTTCCTCCTGTCCCTCACCCTTCCACCTCACCTGACTTCCTTCACCCTGCCTTATCTCACTCACCTCCGTCCTAGACCTTATCTCTCCCTCCGTCCGTTGTCAGTCAGTTCCCTCAAAATCTGCTCTCCTAAAGGCAGGTATCTTACTAGTGTTTTTTTTTTTTTTTTTTTTTTTTTTGCTGTTTCTGAAAGCTTCGCCCCATTTTAATTTGCACCTAATTTCACAATGGTCACTGTTACCTGTCCTCCAACCTCTATTTGTGTGACTGCTTCTTCCCTGTCAGTTAGATTTAAGTCTAGAATATTATTCCCCCTTCCTTGTATGTTCTAAGATTGATTACCTGTTTGAAAAAAAAAAAAAAAAAATTCTAAATTACCTTTAGATATTTCTCCGCTTCACTTTTACCCACTGTCAGGCTTCCGTTGATAATCCAAAAATTAAAATCTCTTACCAGACATAGTTGACTGTATCTGCCTGCTCTGATTATTTCCTGCCATAGTAAGTGTTGATTTCCTTTTGTAGTATTCGGTGGCCTGTACATCAATCCTTCCTTACTATCAATCGATATTAACTCTGTTTTGCTATCTGTTTTAATTATACTGTGAATACAACAATGAATCCCTAACGTACAGTGCGACACCTCCTCTCCTGTTTTCCCTGTCCTTATAGAATAACGTGTAACCAGCTTTCTTAACCTCTGGATTAGATACTTTTCCTGACATATCTAACAAAGTTTATGTTAAAGCAATGATATCAAAGTTCTCATCATTCCTCTAAGCAACTATTTTATTCAAAATAGTTCTACAATTCAAGTAATAAACATTTAAACTTCTTCTCGCCTTCACTGAGCTATGGTCTGACCATTTTGAATGCAGTCGCTGATAACTTCGCTCCCCACACACCACCTCTCTCTCTCTCTCTCTCTCTCTCTCTCTCTCTCTCTCTCTCTCTCTCTCTCTCTCTCTCTCTCTCTCTCTCTCTCTCTCTCTCTCCCTGCATATACACTCTACATTTCATGCAAATTTATTTCTATCAGAGATCTATACTTGCATATGAATCATTAGAATTTGAGAAAAAAATCTGCCTGTCAGTCAGTCAAGTTGCCTCTCTCTCTCTCTCTCTCTCTCTCTCTCTCTCTCTCTCTCTCTCTCTCTCTCTCTCTCTCTCTCTCTCTCTCTCTCTTGCGAATTTCGTTAAAATGTGATTAGGTTTCCTTTTAGATATATTTCCCTTAAACTCTGATGTATTTTTATTCTTTAGTTATGACTTTTTTTCCGCACCACCATCGAGGTAAAAGTCAAGGCACGTTGGTGATTTTCGCTGTTCGGGCAACATCTCTTGAGGCGTCAAGTAAGGATCCCGTATTATTCTTCCAAAAAATACTTATTTGCTGATCAAATAAGTTCTTTTTCTCGGCTGTGGTGACGAGAGCGAGCGGGAGAGGTAGCTTCCATCCTGGCTGACGGCGTGAGAGGAAATCCCATGGATTAACACGGTCACTTTGACCGTGTGACCTCCCTCGGTCACCCATGGAGACGTGACAACGCCTGGAGGAGACGTTGCCAAATATCGTGGTGTTTGGGAAAAAAAAATAATGCAAGTACCATTAAAAAAATATATATATTACACTAACTTGCCTATTTTTTTTAGCATCACAGTATATATATATATATATATATATATATATATATATATATATATATATATATATATATATATATATATATATATATATATATATATATATATAGCACATGTCTATCTCATCTGCTACCTTCCCTATCCCCGCCACGGCAAACACACACTCGATCTACGTTTCCTGTCTGTCTCTGGCACAAAATGCACCATCTAAGTGCCTGACCTGACTATCATCAAGCACGAGCATTCTACCTTTGGGGCAGGGTAACTGTGTCTGCCTCCTCCTTCTTCTCCTTGTCTCCTCCTGCCACATTCACTTTCTCCTCTGTCACTCCCTCCACTACACTGAAGGGATTCCTCGTCTACACTTGGCACCCCTCGAGGCGAAGCTCCTTGAGGATCTTCAACCTCTTGGCGCTCCTGCACATAACCAACCACTGCTCATCCGTCCCCTTACTAGGTAATTTGACGGTGGGGTACGACCCTTCTTCAGGTGGTGAGATCCTCTCACGAAACTAAGCTTGCACCTCCGAGATCCTTCAATGGAACTCAACCTCCACCTCAGACCTTCGGAACGAAGGCCTCGAGAACAGGAAAACTAACACAACTAAACGCAGCAAAAACCTCCATGTCTACACTAACTAGCTATAGCATCAGGTCATTGCTCACTAAACACATCCGTTCACTAGGAATTCTGATCTGAGACTGAGGAGCTCTGGCCTGAGAAATGGCCGTAGTCAAGTTCGAATGGACTAAAACCAAGTAATTTTTTATGATTCTCCCAGACAGCAAAGAACAACAGGTGAATTTCGTCATCCCAGTCATTCCCTGAATAGGTAAAACTTTTTAAACATACATTTTAAAGTTTACTGTAAACGCCCAATGGCACGTTGTGACTCAAGGTGATAGGCAGTCAAAATGTACTGTTGAATTCGCAGTTGGGCCTTGATTTGACTGAGATGACTTAGGGATTTCAAACTGTGAAGAACTTAGTGAGAACTTTAACAACCGTCTTTCAAGTAATGCAATGCAATGGAATTTTTTTAAAGATATTCAGTACTGGTACACATAATTGTTAAGAGAAACTGATTCCCTGTCCTGGTCTTGGGTAGCAAACCAACACAATCAACGGTAATCATGTGAAAAGGTTCTTCTATTACTGGGATGAGTGAAAGAAGAACCAGTTTAATGAGCTAGTTAGGTTTGCCAGCTAATTGAAAAATATAGCATGAATTATAATAAACAACTCCGTCCTTTTTAAGTTTGGGCCAATATAAGTGTTGCAGAATATTTATGATAGATTGTGTTCATTCCCAGATGACCCCCAATGTTATCATGGGCTAGACTTAGTATTTCCTTTTCTGTAACGTGAGGGTACAAATATTTGATGAGTTACTTTTTTATACTTCCTCATTTGAATTTTATTTTAAAGATAAAAACATTGATTATGATTTTGTTACTCTTTCTCTTTGACAACTTTTAGGAAAATAAACTTATTTATCATTGAGTTCAACAACATATCCTTTGTGATGGGCATGCTGTACATAACTTCGTAACACTTCTCTATTTGAGCAACAGCCACTTTTTATAAGAATTATGTGAGATGCCCCCGTCTCACGCAATGTGCAAAGAGAATGTGAAACTATCATTCTCTGAATGAGATAATTGACCCTCAGAAAGAAAAAGGCTGAAAAGGATCATTTTTGATTAATTTCTGTGCACAACCATTTAAGTATGTGGGAAAATTTTCCTTCATCTTAATTAGAAGCAGGGGAGACCGTTTTCAACACCATTTTTCTTCTGTAATTTATGTCTTGTGAAACTACGCGAGCACGTTCTTTAAAACAGTACCAATTTACTGGTTCCCACTTACGAAGCAGAAAAATCTTGCCTACTACTACATTTGATACTAAAGTTCTTATGAATCTGGAAATTTTGCACATTATTTCACCCATCACCTGGTTGTCATTATGAAAAGCCCTCCTGTTCGGACCTTAATTACTCTTGAGACCTGAAAAATATACAGAGTGAAGAAGAGCAAAATTATCTTCCGGGGTGGCAGCCCTATTTAAAATATATGCTTCTGTCTCTTCCAGATGCAATCTAATTTCCTGGGGGGCTGACCTCTTAAACTCATCCACTAACAACAATTACTTAAGATGCTTAAATGAAGCGATTTTACTAGACTGCAACATTTTTCTTGGATTCATAACAACTGTCTCCTTCAGTTCTTGCTTAGTCATGGCTTTCTTATATAGAATTTTATATTGCTTAGCGGTTTTTGGCTTTCCTCTCCCTTCACTGATCATCCTGGTGAACTAACCTTCAATTTTGCTATCCTCCATGACCTAGAGTAATTGGTGCAACATCCTACTCGTACTCCTGACCGTCTCGGAGATACGCCTAACATTCTGTGCCGAGCGCATAACATTGAGCATTGAGGCGTACATCCCTAACTCTTTTTCTTGACCTAAACCTTCCAAACCTTGGTTTAACACAGCTTATTCTCGTGTTATACGTGATAGAGAGGTGGCCCACAAAAGGTACTTGAGCCTTCCATCACCAGAATCCCATGCATTTTATATTTCTGCCCGGAACCATGTCAAGTCTGTTATCCAACTAGCCAAGAACGCCTTCATTAATAGAAAGTGTCAAAATCTTTCAAGATGTTACTCCCCTCGAAACTTCTAGCATCTAGCCAAAAACATCTCCAATAACTTTGCTTCTTTTCCTTTCCCTCCTTTATTTCAACCAAATGGCACCACTGCTATCACATTTACCTCTAAAGCTGAACTCTTCGCTCAGACCTTTGCTAAAAATTCTACCTTGGACGATTTAGGACTTGTTTCTCCCTCTCCTCCACCCTCTGACTACTTCATGCTATCTATTAAAATTCTTCACAAAGGTGTTTTCCATGCCCTCGCTGGCCTAAACTCTTGGAAGGCTTATGGATCTAATGGGGTCCCTCCTATTGTTCTCCAAAACCGCGCCTCTGTGCTTGCATCTTGCATTGTAAAATTCTTTCAACTACATCTTCTTGCTGGAAGTTTGCCTACATTCAGCCTGTTCCTAAAAAAGGTTGACCGTTTTAATCTCTCAAACTACACTCCTATTGCTTTAATTTCCTGCCTACCTAAAGTTATTTAACTCCCTGCCTTCTTCTGTATTTCCACCTTCCTATGACTTGAATTCCTTCAAGAGGGAGGTTTCAAGACACTTATCCACCAATTTTTGACCACTGCTTTGACCCTTTTATGGGACTGGCATTTCAGTGGGCATTTTTTTTTATTAGATTTTTGTTGCCCTTGGCCGGTATCCTTCCTACATAAAAAAAAAAAAAAGGAATATTCTTAAACATCTATCACTTCACAACCTTCTATCTGATCGCCAGTATGGGTTCCGTCAAGGCCGCTCTACTGGTGATCTTCTGGCTTTCCTTACTGAGTCTTGGTCATCCTCTTTTAGAGATTTCGGTGAAACTTTTTGCCTTAGACATACCAAAAGCTTCTGATACAGTCTAGCACAAAGCTTTCATTTCCAAACTACTCTCCTACGTCTTCTATCCTTCTCTCTGTAACTTTACCTCAAGTTTCCTTTCTGAACGTTCTCTTGCTGCTGTGGTAGACGGTCACTGTTCTCCTAAATTTATTAAGATTGGTGTTCCTCATGGCTCTGTCCTGTCACCCACTCTCTTCCTATTATTCATCAATGATCTTTTAAACGAAACTTCTTGTCCTATCCACTCCTACGCTGATGATACCACCCTGCACTTTTACACGTCTTTTCACAGACGTGAGTATACTTCATCAGGAAGTTTACAGTTCACGCAGGGAAGCCAAAGAACACCTGGCTTTTGATCTCTCTAAAGTTTCTGATTGGGGCAGAGCAAACTTATTGTTCAATGCCTGAAAAATTACATTTCTCCATCTATCAACTCGACACAACCTTCCAGACAACTATCCCCTCTTCTTCAGTGACACTCAACTGCTCCCCTCTTCTACACTGAACATCCTCGGTCTGTCCTTTTCTTATATCTAAACTTGAAATTTCACATCTCATCTCTAGCTAAAATAGCTTCTATGAAGTTAGGCGTTCTGAGACGTCTCTGTCAGTCTTTCTCAACCCCCTCCCCAAGGCTGCTAACTCCGTACAAAGGTCTTATCCGTCCACATATGGAGTATACTTCACATGTCTGGGTGGGGGTACCATTCTTACCACTCTTTTAGACAGGGTGTAATTAAAAGCTTTTTGTCTCATCAGTTCCTCTCCTCTAACTGACTGTTTTCAGCCTCTTTCTCATCGCCGTAATGTTGCATCTCTTGCTATCTTTTACCGCTATTTTCATGCTAACTGTTCTTCTGATTTTGCTAACTACATGCCTCCCCTCCTCCCGCGGCCTCGCTGCACAAGGCCTTTTTCTTTTCTCACCCTTGTTCTGTTCACCTTTCTAATGCAAGAGTTAACCAATATTCCCAACCATTCATCCCCTTCTCTGGTAAACTCTGGAACACCCTTCCTGCTTCTGTATTTCCACCCTTCTATGACTTGAATTCCTTGAAGGGGGAGGTTTCAAGACGAATGATCACAAAAATTTCAGTCAGTGTAGATCCGACGAAGAAAGAGACACCGAGTGTTCTACTTACCTGATAGGTATGAACTCCTTACTACACTTTATAGGCTCTGCTGCCGAATCCTTCTGTATACTACCAGAATCACGGAAATACAACCTGAACCAAGTCAACTTGCAATACATCTAAGCTTTGGAACAATTATTAGTGGCTATAATACATATGCAAATAGTAAAAAAAATTAAATGACCAAAATTACCATATAAATTACATCACGCAACATAAAAAAAAATAATTATCGGTTATAACATAATTATAATAATTAACACGAATTATCCACCGCATAACTTTATAGATCTAATAATATACCCAAAACACGTTCAGTACCTCAAAAAACACTCTTTCGTCGAAATTATCTTCCAAACATCCATCTTATCACCATTGACGACAAAAAATTTTTCTTCCTCGACATCAAACTCAAGATATTTATCTGAACTGCAAATCTTATATATTTTTTCTTGCTAAAAACTGCTTCTAATTACTCGAGTTTTCTGCCTTATGTCCACCAGTTGCTTATCTTAGTCTATACAGTAGCCCTACTCATTCTTGTATGGAATATACCTCTAATAATAAAAGAAAGGGGACTTCACTCTCACAGTTCTCCTCCACAAAGTAGTCGAAAGCTTTTCTCCTCATCAATGTTCCTTCTCTCCCTCTCTCTCTCTCTCTCTCTCTCTCTCTCTCTCTCTCTCTCTCTCTCTCTCTCTCTCTCTCTCTCTCTCTCTTGTTGTATTCTTCTGCAATTACTATTCCGACAGCTGTTCTGAACCTGCTAATTGTATATACTGGCCTCCTGCTCTCTTATTGAGCAAGACTTTCTACTGAGTCCCACACCTGTTTTTCACCTCTAAGAATTAACCAATTCATAAACTTTCTCACCCTCTAAACTTTACTTTATTAAAGAGAAACTTTTTAGACGCATCCATTCCTGAATTGGCTCTTTATTTTTTATTATTTAATTAATTATCATTTATTTGTTTATTTACTTATTTATTTATTTATTTATTAATTTATTTATTTATGAGTGTGTGTGTGTGTGTGTGTGCGTGTGTGTGTGTGTATGTGTGTGTGTGTGTGTGTGTGTTTGAGAAGTATCGGCTCTTTTCCTTATTTTATACCCTTGGTCTGCCTCACACACACACACACACACACACACACACACCTTGTCTTGACCTCACACGGGCAGGACGTGTGACCTTAGGCGCTCTCGAGCAGCCTCGGCCAGCTTGTTGGCCTTCCCCGCCGCCTAGTGATAGTGACCTCAGTTTTTTTTTTCTGTTTTCAACTTTTAGCTTTTAGTTTTAGGCTCGCCCTGGTGGGATTGTTGTACTTGCGAACACATTTAGCGAGTGCGTGTTGGCACATAAAGAATAATGTTTGCTTCAGTGCAAACTTACGAACGCAACTACCATCTGCGTCATAAGCGAGGATCCGGTTACCCGCCGCCCAACGTGATACAGTGCCTTAAGACCTTGAAACTATTTCGGAACGAAAGTATCCGGATCGAGAGGAGGTAAAAGTGTGGTGCGTCCCATCAAGGTAGTGGCCTCCAGTGCCAGAGAAGACCGCAGGGTGGAGAAGAGGGAATACAAACACATTGAAGTGCCACGTGTGTGGTATAGTCTTCCCTCCCTCCTCTTATTTAATGCGACGTCTCTGGTCAACAAGATGGACAAGTTGATTGTGACGGTGAGTTCTACTTGTGCGGACATTGTGGCGGTTACTGAGGCATGGCAGATTGTTCCTGAAGTGTGCACGATGCAGGACTACCAGCTCTACCATCACCTCATGTCAGGTCGCAGGAAGGGGGGGGGCGTTTTCTGCCGCTTTGCCCTCAGCCCCTCACACCTCCCTGTCGATATTCCTGCCAGTGTGAAGGCCCTGTGGGTGAGAGTTACGCCCCCCCTGCCATCCCAGCAACACAGCCTCCATCATCGTGTGCGTCGTGTACCACCCCCCACGAGCCGACACAGCACAGTTACTCACCACTCACATCATCGACACTGCTGATGCCCTGAGGGTGAGGTATCCTGCCGCCAAGCTGGTCATCTGTGGGGACTTTAACAGATTAGATATCAACGATATCCTACACCATTTACACCTCACCCAGGTCGTGGACTTCCCCACCCACCAGCAAGCCATCCTCCACCTTATACTGACAGACCTGGGCCAGCAGTACTCGCTCCCCAACCCGCTGCCTCCCATGGGACGGAGCACCCACCTCTCCATACTGTGGACATCCACACCCACCACCTCGACCCCCCGGTCAGCTGTCACCAGGACCCACCGCCCCATGCCTGACTTAACCATGAGGGAGTTTGGGCAGTGGGTGACACAACTCTAGTGGACCGAGGTGCTGGATGTGGAGGACGTCCACTTAAAATGGCAAAATTACGTCGCCACCACCACAGAAGCCTTCCACCGCTACTTCCCAGCCAAGAGCGTCACAGCGCACCCGTCTGATGCCCCCTGGATGACGCCCCGCATTAAAAGACTCATGCATCAGCGGACCTGGGCGTCACCCCCATCCCCAAAACTTCCAGTCCACAGTCACTCAATGACCTCAGGCCAGTCTCTATCACCCTCATCCCTAGCTTTATTTGTGAGAATTTTGTGTATGACTGGGCCTACACCAAAATTTGTAATACCATGGATATCAGACAATTTGGAAATATTAAAGCCACCTCCACCTCTCATTACCTGACCAGCTTTCTTGAATTCATCCACAGCCACCTGGACAAGCGAAACACCTCTATAGCTGTTGCTTTTGTGGACTTCAAAAAAGCCTTTGATCTTGTTGATCACACTGTTGTCATCAGCAAGACAGTAACTCTGGGTCTCCCTCCTAACCTGGTAGCATGACTAGCCGAATCCCTCACAGGGAGGCGTCAGGCCTTTCGCTATCAGGACTCTGTCTCTAATTTCCAACAGCTGAAATGTGGGGTCCCCCAGGGGACCAAGATGGGTCTTCTATGCTTCCTCCTTTTCATTAACGACGCCCTCACTGACACCCCCCATCGCTGGAAGTATGTGGACGACTGCACCGTGGGCGTCCCAGTTTCCACCAAGAACCCGGACTACTCGCCACTGCAAGCAATTCTGGAGCGACTGCAGACGTGGACGGAGGAGAGCAGGATGACCATCAACCACAGCAAAACTGTGGTGATGCATTTCTGTACCTCCTCTGTACCAGTGCCCCCTCCCTAGCTCACAGTGGGCCCTCACCCCCTTAAGGTGGTCCGATGTGCCAAGCTTCTCGGAGTCACGGTGGACGACCAGCTGACCTGGAAGCAGCATGTCGCCAGCACCATAAGATCAGCTACCTACAGGCTGTACATGCTGCGTAGACTCAGGTCGCTGGGGACGCCGACAGATGAGTTAAGGGGGGGTGTACCTCTCCTTCATCCTCCCCAAATTCATGTACGCCTCCCCAGCGTGGTCCTCCTCCCTCACACACGCTCAACAGCTACAGCTAGAGAGTGTGCAGAAAAGGGCGTGCAGGGTCATCCTTGGCCCTGCCTACACCACCTAGGAAGAAGCCCTGACCACCCTGAGTCTGTCCAGACTATCCACCAGGCACCGAGAGGCTCTGGAAATGTTTGGAAGGGGACTACTGCATCATCCACGTCTCAGACACATGCTGCCACCTGACGCTCCTCGCCCGGTCCGTGCCACCACAACAAGATAACGCCCCTAAAGGCGCCGCGCACGGACCGATACAGACTCGGTGCGATTCCCACTATAGTGCGAGCCATCAATCAATAGTCCCTTCTAGATTAGACTTACCTTTAGGATTAATGTTAAGTATTTCTCCACCCCTTCTGTACATTTTCAGTTTGTTAACTGCCTAATTAACAAACCGTTTATTATTATTATTATTATTATTATTATTATTATTATTATTATTATTATTATTATTATTATTATTACACACACACACACACACACACACACACACACACACACACACACATATATATATATATATATATATATATATATATATATATATATATATATATATATATATATATATATATATATATATATATATATATATATATATATATATATATATATATATATATATATATATATATATATATATATATATATATATATATATATATATATATATATATATATATATATATATATATATATATATATATATATATATATATATATTATTTGATTAAATAAAAATGAATAAATAAATAATAATCTTTCCTCAGGCTGGGCTGTTTTGATTTTACATCCCCCACTACCTGGGTAGATCCTTCAAGTGCGTCCTCCCATTCGCTATTTTTACCAGAAGACGTCATCACACAGAATCATCCGCGCTTCAAAACACTCACTCAAAACATTCTACAGCGACGCAAAGAAAAAGTTGCTGTGAATGTGCCTGGTAAGAACATTAATTCAGAATCAATACAGCATCAATACAGAAAAAATGAGGAATATATATACATATATATATATATATATATATATATATATATATATATATATATATATATATATATATATATATATATATATATATATATATATATATATATATACATATATTTATTTATTTATTAATTTATCTATTTATTTATAGAAGGAGGCAGTAGGTACCTGCCGAAAAGATAATTACTCCCAGTGAGGTCTGAAGCACTGGATCCGGGGGTGCTGTGAACTTATCATTAAACCCAGCTGTGACCTCACTGAACGTTTCCCTTTCTGTCTCACAACACATAGGGACAGTCACAGCCTGCCATGTAAAGACAACTCTCTTCCTTCACATAAAACTACAAGCACCTAATTACACACACACCCTTCACTCAAAATTCAAAATTATCATGGCGATTTCTACACCAGCCTCGGAGTCCCCATCTGGGGAGGGGACCATAAATGTCCCCAGGTCGGACTGCTCTTCTGGTATCGACCCTAAGTGTCTTGACACGCTACCCCCGCCCCTCCTCAACTTTTTCTTCCTCAACTTTTCTTCATTAACATTGCAATATTCGTGGTCTCAGATTTAATTTTAAATCTGTAGAACACCACCTCTCCTCTACTAAACCTCATCTTCTTTTCCTCAATGAAACACAGATGTCTGAGGTAACTGACAACAGCCAATTTTTTGTTCCCTCCTACTTTCTCCATCCCCATTTTCAATCGAAAGCTGGATGTTGCGTTTATGTGCGCAACAACTTAGCTTGCTCTCGAGCCCACGCTCTTGAATCTTCCGAGTTGTCCACCATTTGGCTACGACGCAGAGTCACTTTCAAACTAAATTTATTTGTGCTGTATACCTCTCACCTAACTCCTCTGAATATAAAAAAAAAATTTTCACTCCTTAACTTCCAAATTGGAGCTCTTCCCTTTTGAGGAGATCTCCATTCTTAGAGACTTCAATGTTCACTACCAGCTTTGGCATTCCTCTTCCTTCACTGGCCAACCTGGTGAACTAGCCTTCAACTTTGCTATCCTACACGACCTTGAGCAATTGGTGAAACACCCTACTCTTATTCCTGACCGTCTTGGAGATACGCCCAGCATTCTTGATCTTTTCCTAACTTCTAATCCTTCTGCTTATGCTGTTACCCTCTCTTCTCCGTTGGGCTTCTCCGATCACAATTTCATATCTGTATCTCGTCCTATCGCTCCATTCCCTCCGCAGGATCCCCCTCAGCGGAGGTGCCTGTCATTTTGCCTCTGCTAATTGGGATGACCTGAGAAGGTATTTTGCTGATTTTCCTTGGAATGACTACTGTTTCCTTGTCTATGTGTGCCGAGCGCATAACAGAGGTAATAGTGTCTGGCATGGAGACGTACATTCCTCACTTTTTTTTCTCGACCTAAACCTTCCAAACATTGGTTTAACACAGCCTGTTCTCGTACAATCCATGACAGAGAGGTGGCCCACAAAAGGTACTTGTGCCTTCCACCACCAGACTCTCATTTCTGCCCAGAGCCATGCCAAATTTGTTCTCCAACAAGCCAAAAACTCCTTCATCAATAGAAAGTTTCAAAATCTTTCAAGATCTAACTCCCCTCGTGACTTCTGGCATCTAGCCGAAAACATCTCTAATAACTTTGCTTCTTCTTTTTTTTCCCTCCTTTATTTCAATCAGATGTCACCACTGCTATCACATTTATCTCTAAAGCTAAACTCTTCGCTCAAACCTTTGCTAAAAAAAACTATTTTGGACGATTCAGGGCTTGTTCCTCCCTTTTCTACACACTGTGACTGTTTCATGCTACCTATTAAAATTCTTTCCAATGATGTTTTCCATGCCTTCACGAGCCTAAACCCTCGGAAGTCATATGGACCTGATGGGGTCCCTCCTAATGTTCTCCGAAACTGCGCCTTCGTGCTTGCACCTTTCTTAGTCAAACTCTTCCAACTCTGTCTGTCAACGTCTACCTTTCCTTCTTGCTGGACGCTTGCTTACATTCAGCCTATTCCTTAAAAGGGTGACTGTTCTAATCCCTCAGACTGCCGTTCTATTGTTTTAATCTCCTGCCTATCTAATTTTTTTTTTATCTATCCTGAACAGGAAGATTCTTAAACATCTATCACTTCACAACATTCTATCTGATCGCCAGTTTGGGTTCCGTCAAGGCCGTTCTACATGTGATCTTCTGGCTTTCCTCACTGAGTCTTGGTCATCCTCTTTTAGAGATTTTGGTGAAACGTTTTGCCTTAGACATATCAAAAGCTTCTGATACAGTCTGGCACAAAGCTTTGATTTCCAAACTGCTCTCCTATGGCTTCTATCCTTCTCTCTGTAACTTCATCTCAAATTTCCTTTCTGACCGTTCTATTGCTGTTGTAGTAGATGGTCACTGTTCTCCTAAATCTATTAACAGTGGTGTTCCACAGGGTTCTGTCCCGTCACCCACTCTCTTCCTATTGTTCATCAATGATCTTATAAACCAGACTTTTTGTCCTATCCACTCTTATGCCGATGATGACACCCTGCACTTTTGCACGTCTTTTCATAGACGTCCAACCCTTCACGAAGTAATCTGTTCACACAGGGATGCCACAGAACGCCTAACTTCTGATCTCTCAACAATTTCTGATTGGGGCAGAGCAAACTTGGTATTGTTGAATGCCTCAAAAACGCAATTCCTCCATCTATCAACTCGACACAACCTTCCAGACAACTATCCCCTCTTCTTCAGTGACACTCAACTGCCCCTCTCTTCAACGCTGAACATCATCGGTCTGTCCTTTCCTTATAATCTAAACTGGAAACCTCACTTCTTATCTCTAGCTAAAACAGCTTGTATGAGGTAAGGTGTTCTGAGAAGTCTCTGCCAATTTTTCTTACCCTCCTCCCTGCTAACTCTGCACAAGGGCCTTATCTGTCCATGTATAGAGTATGCTTCACATGTCTGGGTGGGTTCCACTCATACCACTCTTTTAGACAGGGTGGAATCAAAAGCTTTTCGTTTCATCCACTCCTCCCCTATAACTGTCTTCAGCCTCTTTCTCATTGCCGCAATGTTGCATCTCTAGGTATCTTCTACCGCTATTTTCATGCTATCTGTTCTTCAGATCTTACTAACTTCATTTCTCCCCTCCTCCCTCAGCCTCGCTGCACAAGATTTTTTTCTTTCTCTCACCCCAATTATGTCTACGTCTCTAATGCAAGAGTTAACCAGTACTCTCAATTATTCATCCCTTTCTCTGGTAAACTCTGGAACTCCCTGCCTGTTTCCTTATTTCCACTTTCCTATGACTTGAATTCCTTCAAGAAGGAGTTTTCAAGACATTTATCCTTTAATTTTTCACTAACATCTCGGACCCTGATTGGGGATATATATATATATATATATATATATATATATATATATATATATATATATATATATATATATATATATATATATATATATATATATATATATATATATATATATATATATATATATATATATATATATATATATATATATATATATATATATATATATATATATATATATATATATATATTTTTACAAATCACTCTTCCGTAATTTTCAAAGACATATTATGATTTCAGTATATGTGGATCTCAAAACTCCAAGGCCGTTTGAGGAAGATATGTCAAAGTACAGTGGAGATGAAAGTTGTGCTGCAGCAGCCAAGAAAGACCACATTTACCTGGACGCCGTGGGGTTTGGTGCGGGATGCTGCTGCCTACAGATAACTATCCAGACCCGTAATATTAATGAGGCTCGTGTCCTATACGATCACCTGACACCTCTTTGCCCTGTTATGGTGAGGAATGAAGCTGTCTAGTAATAATTTCACGTTCTATCTGCCTTTCAGGAACTCTTCCTTGTAGAATCCTGATTTTTTTTTTTCTCATTGTACTTACTATATATATATATATATATATATATATATATATATATATATATATATATATATATATATATATATATATATATATATATATATATATATATATATATATATATATATATATCAAACATACCTATCTATTTTCACCTACCGTCTACATCCATAAATTTGTTAAATCTTCTTTGACAGCTGCTTAGTGACTCAACACTGACTTTTTTGGATACTACGTTTTATAGATTTATTTCTTCATTTATTTATTTATTTTTATTTTTTTTTTTTTTATTTAAGGAAGTAAAAGTACATCCTCATCTACAGGGTGTCCCATAAGTTTGCATACATATGGTATCACGAACGCCATTAGAAGCATAAATCCAGATGTGTTTGAACGTGTTCCTCTGCAGTGGAGGACACGCATTGAAATGTATTTTCAACACAAAAGCAGTCATGTAGAGCATATTAGATAAATATAGATTTTTTTTTTTTTATTCTATAATTTCTTATAATTTTTCCTATGTATGGAAACTTACTGTTGAATTCTTTGAACTCTGTAAGTACATGCATTCTGAGATATATGAACGAAGAATGTATAAACAACTGTCATTGTGTGAAGACCTCACCAGTATACTCGCAATTAAACTCAATTTATTCAAACGTAAATCGTCTGTATAACGATGCAAACAATGTATTCATGTATAACAGCTTTAAGGAATGTCATCATACCCAAGCATACCAACCATTCAAAGATGACTAGTTTCTAACACATAATTTTTACATTCACCATAGCTAAAAGGTTCGAAAACTTTTAAATAAAAGTTTACAAAGGCGAGGATTTCAATATATTTATTAATATGTACTTTGACTGCATATACTTTTTTTTTTTTCATTTTCCGGTAATGTGGGTGACTATTCATAATGAGTTAATGTTACCTTGTGATAATGTGCACACTATCTTTCGATAAAAATCTCGCAACTCATTTCCCTCCCTAAGTATCCTTCTTAACACTATCCACACACGACGTAAAGTAATTCACACACACAACCTTCCACAGCTGGCTCTCACTGCTGCTTCTCCGATATTTCGCGGTTACCTGACAGACGTTGATTCTCGATGGGACGTCATTGCTGCCTCAGTTGACTGTCGCACGAGGGAAGAAAGAAGCTTGGAGCCTCTGAGGAATGAAAGATTTGTGATACCAAAGTCCCGACATGGATCAGTGGATTGTTACCTTTCAACCTGTGGGTCCAGGTGTGTAAGTTTTAGCTTGTTATATACCATGATGTCTAACACTTTGTTACCATTTCACTCATTTTGAATGTTTGGTAATCCGAGAGGCACTTTCCATCTCATGTGCATGAGGCATAAATTAACATCTGTTACAGGGGCAAAGTTATTTTATGTCTATTTCATTAAGTTCCCGCATTTTGTTATGAATTCATTGTGTTCCCTATAGCGGGTTTGTAAGAGTTATGTTGAAGGGGGGATGAGTGATTAAGGCACCGGCGCGCTGTTACATTGGCGCATGCCGTGTCTTCACTGCAAATTTACCGGAGACTATTCTTTGATTATCTTTTTTTTTTTTTTTACCCGTTTTCCGCCGTATCAGCGAAATGAAATTGAAATCCATGCAAGTGTAAAAGTCATAGTTCACTATAAAATAACAAATTTCCAGCCAGTTCCTAAAGTTTTCGTGTAATTTTTATTTATTTATTTGTTGCATTGATTTATTTATTTCATTTATTTACTTATTTATTTTTTTTATTTATTTATTTTTTTTTTCTAATGAGTTTAAGAGCGGGATAGCTTTGTGAGCCGCGTTGGGTGTTAGCATGGTGGCTTCCAGCGGAGCGCTTGACGGGAGATTAACCAAGCTGCTCGCCTCCAAGTTTTCCCGGGAAACTCCAAGTTTCCCGGTGACGATGCGAAAGTACCATTTTGATACTTTTGCCGTCACCATTACATTTTTTACGACGTTAAGCTAAACTAGTATGAAATTGTCATTGAGGAAAATTCGATACTGTTTACCATTTTAGAATTTTAACTGTTGAAAATAGCGATCATAAGTAAAACATGTTATAAACATGTTTTTTTTTTTAATATCTTCACAGTTCAACTCGTCATAACACCATTTTCTTTTTTGTTTTGTCAAATTTTCTCAATACATCTTGATTCTACAGTTACTGTTGAGTTTGATGGTGTCAACCAAAATTGACTATCCCGTATATGAAGTAAGAAAGTAACTGCCTGTCTTCAGCCTCTCTCTCACCGCAGCAATGTTGCATATCTAGCCGTCTTTTACCGCTATTTTCATGCTGACTGCTCTTCTGATCTTGCTAACTGCATGCCTCCCCTCCTTCCGCGGCCTCGCTGCACAAGATTTTCTTCTTTCTCTCACCCCTATTCTGTCCACCTCTCTAACGCAAGAGTTAACCAGTATTCTCAATCATTCATCCTTTTCTCTGGTAAACTCTGGAACTCCCTGCCTGTTTCTGTATTTCCACCTTCCTATGACTTGAATTTCTTCATGAGGGAGGTTTCAAGACACTTATTCATCAATTTTTGACCACTGCTTTGACCCTTTTATGGGACTGGCATTTCGGTGGGCATTTTTTTTTATTAGATTTTTGTTGCCCTTGGCCAGTGTCCTTCCTACATAAAAAAAAAAAAAATATATATATATATATATATATATATATATATATATATATATATATATATATATATATATATATATATATATATATATATATATATATATGATAAGCACATTTTGCGCTCTCGTTAAATCGAAATGTGCAAAATACGACAAAACGGTGGGTCGGACGAAAAAATGTCATAAAATAAGAAAGATGCAAAATCAAAAGTTATTGAATGGAAGACTTTCGAGACTAAAATCGCAATTTTTATATGCGACGGACACCAAAAGGTGTTCCTGGCCAAATCATCCTTGTACCCTTCAGGGACCAGGCAGAGCGGTGGGTTGTAGAGATATGCGGTAACAAAATCAGAAGCCCCTCGCTCCGCTCAGGAGAATAATACTAATAGTAATGAAAATTATAATAATAATAATTAAAAATGTTCAATGACAATCATAATGATAATAATAATAATAATAATAATAATAATAATAATAATAATAATAATAATAATAATAATAGTGACACAAGTTAGTTTATGTGATGTAATTTTAAGTGACGGTGGTGTGCTAATTGTCAGCGTTGTCTCACCTTCCGTTGGCAGAATTAGTGAGAGGCATGATTTTTTTTTTTTTATTTGTGTGTGTGTGTGTGTGTGTGTGTGTGTGTGTGTGTGTGACGACTAACAGATGGTGGTACGGGAAGCTGATCACAGGATGATGATAAGCATGGATGAAGTAATGAACAGTGTTCTTGGTGAATATACACCGTACGCCTTTTTTTTTTTTTTCTTTTTTTCATGAGATATTGCTAGAAGGTGTGTTGAATAGAGAGTCATGCTAGGGAGACAACCCCTGTACCACAGTGTTTGTTTCGGTATATATGTTGTAGGAGTGAGTAATTAGTTAGTTGTAGTAGATGTTTCTAGTGGTAGTTGCCATGCCTTAGTGATCGTTATGACGTTACTGTTGGTACGGTTTGTGCTGCTGTCTGTGACGGATGTTTCCCCTAGCATACTATGGAGAAAGGCATATGTATTTAACCATTATTTGCCCAGCTATGGTGTGGGACACTGGTCAGAAGGTTGGTCGGACGATACTGTTTACCGTTAACGTAGTTTTGATAATTGTTCTGGTAATGCGTGCCGTTAGGTTGTGCGGTCCGTTTTCCTCCTCTTGACGCGCGCGTGTTTAATTGAGATGACGAGTTCAGTGAGGCAGTCAATATTAATACCTTAACCTCGGTTCTACTCTTTTGTTCTTAGTCGTGGTCTGTGTGAGAGGTTGTGAACCACTGGCAGCTAGAGGTCCTCTAGGACACGTTTGAGCTCCATCGAGTGGTGAGGTCGTATAGTCATCAGAGCATTGTTACGTGACAGTTTAGCTTTACAAAGCAGTTAGGGTAAATTATGTAATGGAAGGTCATGCAAGACGGTCTTGACCGTTGCAGAACAATCCTATTACCTCGGTAAAAGTCAAAGTAATTGCTAATAAACATTTATCATTCATCCAAAACAAAAAATCTATCAATATTTTTTTTGTTGAATTTGCAGAGTTTTTTTTTCAAGAAATTTATCTTTTTTTTTTACACTATTCATGAAATTAAATGTGTGAAATCCATTATAACACTAAATTAACCTACATACAAATCCTAACTATGTTACAACATCCCATATTTCAGGTACAATGACATTCCTTTGGTTTACGACAAGAATATTGAACAGCAGCTGCTGGACAATAAAGTGGACAAGCAAATGGCATTACACATCGCGCACCTCTTCATTAGGGATCCCATTCTTCTCTATTCAGAAAGAATTCATCAAGATAATGCGAATGAAATAGACCATTTTGAGGTGAGATCCATAGATTAATACTGGATTTGACTTTCATTTATAAACACTGTAATAACTTTAAACTTCTAACTGATTTCAAAGTCCAAATTACCGTAGATATTATTTTTTTAATTATGTATTCTAACTACATGAGACTTCAAGGGCAACAGAATAAATGAATTATATACTGAAGACTTAGAAACTTCAGATTTTCTGTATACAATATTGTTGATGTCTGTATTGTTTGTATCTATACACAAAGTACCAATTTATTTTGCTACAACTTTTTAATTTTTTTTATTTTGTGGCACAAAGTCAGGAATATAAAGGCGTATCTTATGCCCTTTTATTTTATTGCGAATCTTTCCCTAGAAGGATATTTCTTGAATATACTTTTAATTGATATTTTTCTCACTTACTGTTCTTTCTTTACATGGTCTTTTTATAATATATTTCATATTTCAATAATATGCGTCAGAAATCCCTTTTTTAATTTGTTTAACTGAAGACCAGATACCCCAAGTACAATATATATATATATATATATATATATATATATATATATATATATATATATATATATATATATATATATATATATATATATATATATATAACAAAGTTGCTGTACGATTTTTATTTATTTGTTTTATTTATTTATATATTTTTTCTTGTTGATTTCCCATTATCACAAGCTGAACAAAAATGCATCCACTTGTGAGAGGTTTATGGGATAAATTCTTCACCAGAACATCCAGAGTACAAATTGGCAGAGCATGAGATTCAAACTTCCATCAGTCAACAAAGACGCTGGCTGGAGGGTTGAGTTCAGACCATGCGAAGTTCAGCTGACTGACTACGAGAATGCAGCTTTTGGTGTATTCATTGTCCTGTTGACGCGTGCTATCCTTTCTTTCAACCTCAATATGTTAATTCCTATCTCCAAGGTAGGTTGTTATGGTGGAAATGTGGGACCCATATATATATATATATATATATATATATATATATATATATATATATATATATATATATATATATATATATATATATATATATATATATATATATATATATGTATATTTGATTTTATTTATATATATATATATATATATATATATATATATATATATATATATATATATATATATATATATATATATATATATATATATATATATATATATATATACGAGTATATATATATATATATATATATATTTTTTTTTTTTTTTTTATGTCAAGCTACCCTTCTAAGGTTTCTCTCTCTGTAACTTCTCACCGTTCATATGACCGTTCTGTTGATGCTTTGGTAGACCGTCTCTGTTCGTCTCTTAAGTGGTGTTTCTCAGGGTTCTGTCCTGTCACCAACGGTGGTGGTGACGAGTAACGTCATCACACCTTCACTAGCAATGAGTGTCAGTACGACAGAGTGACTGAAGACGGTGCCGCTGTCCCATGCGAATTATGGGCATGCCTTGCGAATTGTGGACATCTTTAGCTTGGCTCATAATCGTGTTTGGTGTGTTTTTTTTGTTTTTTTCTTTATATTGTTTCTAGAGCAATAATGATCATCATTCGTTAACATGAGGATGAAGAAAATATCAGCAATATTATTATATTTCCCATACATCACACCTTCACTAGCAATAAGTGTCAGTCAGACAGAGTGAAATCGATGCCGCTGTCGCATGCGAATTATGGGTATGCCTTGCGAATTGTGGACATCTTTAGCTTGGCTCATACTCGTGTTTGGTGGATTATCTTTTTACTGATATTGCTTCTAGAGCAAGAATGATCATCATTCGTTAACATGAGGATAAAGAAAATATCAGCGATATTATTATACCTCCCATGTATCAAGTATTTTGAAATCTCTCATTCGTCTCCTGGACGGCGATTCTGCTGGCCTCAACATAGGTGCGTTCACTTTCATTTCTTTAAAGTAAATTGATGAATTTTCACGTTTCTTTTAATACAGTACAGAAAAGAATAACTCACGCGTCTCCACATATATGTTCAGTGAGAAACGTTCATTATCAACTATATTACAAGCCAAAATATGTCTACCCTTCGCTTCTGATCAAGCCACTCGCGACCGCTCCGAACATCGTCACACAATCACAGATTTCATCACTATTACATGCTGTATGATGATTTTGAAGGCATATATGGATAGATCACCCCTTTCGTTAGCATATCTGAATGAAAATTGTAAAAGTCGATCTAATAAAAGAGAAATAACATAAAGTTTGGCAACTTTTCCTCGTCCCTAAGGGAGCCAGGAGGAACGAACGTACACGTGCATCAATGCACTTTCATTTTTAGCCAAAATCATATTACAAAACCAATTTATCTCGACATATTTACACAGACGAATACTAAGACCATATTTGCACCAAATTTAAACACATGAGGAGCATTTATAATTGGAGGGAAAGAAGAAACACCAGCCGGCTGTCCTTCATTTCATGGTTTCACAAAAGTGACCGTACCTGAGTTAAGGTTAAACTAGATGTCACAAAGTACAGCTGTGTCTGACATTTAATATATGATTTATGGTAATTCATGGGTAATTCCAATTCCGATATGATATTGAAGAGGCTTTTGCAAAACAGAAAATTCATTATATACCTACTTACATATCGTGAAACATAGTATGTTCCGTTGAGTTTTAACTATGGGAAGGTTAGTCAGTTAACGTAGGTGAATAGGTATTCCATCAAAATTTAATTTAATATTGGCTTTATACACGACTACTGTACTTAAAACATCTTTTATTGCTGTTGTGAGCATTCTTGTAGGGGTTTCAATCGGAGTACGATATGTTTTCCTCAAGCACCGTGGGCATCAGCATTCAGCACCGGCGAGAGGAGTTAGTGCCGTTCCACCCTCTCTAATGGGTAAATGCAAGTAGTGGTTCGCACCAATAAACGGACATTGCTGCTGCTGGCTTTTGACTCCACCTCCGACCCTAACATGGCGCAGTGTTGTATCAACTCGGACGAGGTGCCAGGAAGCAGCAGAGCATCGCTTTCCGCGGGGCAAGAGCCCCTAGAAGAGGTGATAACCGACTCCCGGGCTGCGATTTTTTTTTTTTTTTCCCCAAACGATTTGGAGTGTGGGGGCGGGGCTTAACTGATGTGTGTGTGTAGAGAAAACGAATTTTATGGTTAACTTAATGATAATATTTTATTAACAATCACGCTCTCTCTCTCTCTCTCTCTCTCTCTCTCTCTCTCTCTCTCTCTCTCACACACACACACGGACCGGTACAGACTCAGTGCGATTACCACCATGGTGTGAGCCATCAATCAATAGTCCCTTCTAGATTTGACTTACCTTCAGGATTAATGTCAAGTATTTCCCCACCCCCAATGTACATTTTCAGTTTGTTGACTGCCTAAAGAATAAACCGTTTATTATTATTATTATTATTATTATTATTATTATTATTATTATTATTATTATTATTATTATTACACACACTGAATAAATAGTGTTTTTGTTCACTACCATCATCACTCAATATTTTATTAACACAGGCAGTACATCATAATTCGTGTTACATGAGTACAGACACCTAATTTTATGGGTAACTGAACATTATTTTATCAACACAGCTAGCTAGAGTTCATAATTCGTGATCCACGAATGCATAAAACCAATTTTCCGGGTATCTGAACATTACCTATTTTATGAACACAAACAATATAATATTATCTATATAATTCAGCCATGCATATTCAATACACTATCTATAAGATGAACATCAGTATTATCACCGTTACTTTTACCTCCACATTCACACCCACCACCACCACCACAACACTCCACCACCAAAACCACCACTCACTACGCTGCACCAGCACCACGACACCACCACCACCACCACACTGCACCCACTACACCACCACCACCCGCCATGCTGCAGCACCGTACCACCCACCACCTCCCACTACACCGCACCAACACACCACTACCACCACCACCACCACCCACCACAATGTACCACCATCACACACACACACACACACACACACACACCGTCTCATCCATGGTTACCATTATGCTTACCACTTGGAATATTTATTTTGACCAATTCCTTCATTGTTTGTAACACACTGACTTAGAGAGTGAGGAGCTTTCCTGGTTTCTTTTTTCGGCATCAGCTGACTACTGTCTGCCACCTTACGCTTTTTTAATTCACTGTCACAGGCATCTTTGACTTTACGACCAGTGTGCAAACATCTCATGCCCCCAAGTACAGTTGAGCGACGACTAACTGCAGCAGGCTGAACCTTGATTGCTGTTCCCTTTTTATTACACATTTTACCTTTCTTGAAGCTGGACAAAGCCAATGATGCCCCTGTGTGTTTTCCAAAAGTTTTAAGGGCAGTAGCAAGTGCAGAATTTGTTTTTATAGAGTTAAATTGTTTTATAAAAGCTTCAGCTGGTTCAGTTAATTCTCCTGGGTCTTTTCTCAACTTTTCTATGAGCCGTGTGGTACAGCTGTGAAGAGAAGCTTCCCTTGAAGCAAGTCTAATAGCACCAGCATTGGTGGTGTCGTCGTTCTCATAATCAGAGAGATTGCTGCTCCTCACATTGACTTTATTTTGCTGTAACATCTCAGCAGTACCATTACTGGTACTTTGCATCGGCTCAACATCACCACCGTTGGCCATGCACTCGGGATTCACGTCTGTTGCCATTCCAGCAATGGGCAGTGGTGTAAACCATCCTGGACGCACATTATTTTCTCCAGTGGCAATGAAAAGTAGGTGCTCACGCTGGTGTCGATCCCTCAAGGGAATAAGATCCTCCATGCTCGAAACCTAAAATTGGTTTCAGGCATTTTAGTCTAGCATACTTACAAATGTGATAAATAAAATTACACGTGAATGTATAGCTACATATATTATATAGGCAGAAAGAATACAGATTGGTTTGCTACTGCTCGGGTGCTGAAGTAGGTATTATTGTGCACAAAAAATTCAAACTAAATGACTGAGGTGATGCTGATATCCTCGTGTAATGTTAAGTGTCATTCATGACCAACAAACCCCACACAAAACGCTATTGCATTGAGACTTCTTGTGGAGTGGAACTCTTAATACTGTGACTATGAATATAATGAGTAGGCTACATATAAGATATAAAGTAAGAGTGTTTGAAACATACCTTCAAAGTATGATATCTGCGTGTTGACAGTCGTGCTTGTGATGACGGTACCTGTTTCGTACACGTGAGAAACGACGCGATCTATAGAAAACTAGCAAGAGTGACTATTGTATTACCTGTCACGTATCCACAAAATTCCTCTCCAGTAGTCTACTACAGGAGATACGTCTACCCCAAAGTTGAGAACCCTTCATTTAGTTATAGATATACATTCCATAATCAAGAGAGAGGTCTGTGTGTGTGTGAGAGAGAGAGAGAGAGAGAGAGCGTGTATGATTGTTAATAAAATATTATCATTAAGTTAACCATAAAATTCGTTTTCCCTACACACGCATCACTTAAGCCCCGCCCCCCACACTCCAAATCGTTTGGGAAAAAAATTTCGCTCCCTGGCTGGACGCCGCCAGAGGTCCCACAGATGGCAGTCCAGACACCTCCACAGCCACTCTTCACCACGCCCTTCATCCCAGCAGCACCTGTCCAGCAACATATGCCATGGGGCATGGCTCAGAGCTCCTCGGCGCTGGTACCGAACATGTGGGGGCCGATGGCACTACAGCATCCACCGCGACCCCCGTCTGTGCCAGGGACGGCAACTCAGGGCATGTCACCCTCCGCCTTCGAAGCGTGTGCAGTGAGCGTGGAGGACTACGGAGTCATCTGTGGCTCCATCCCTGGCCGCTTCATACGTGAGGCTCCTATGCAGCAGCGACCTACAGCAGAGGATCGACGTACGCTTCCTCTGGTAGGATTTCCGCCAGCTCTCAACGTTGGCAGCAATAGACGTGGTGTGAAGTATCGTTATCGGGCCGCGTTGTGAGATGGGAGCATGGTCCGAGTTCTTTCGTTACTCCCAGGCGCCCGGGGACAGTGTCGATGTGCACGTGTCTAGGTGCCGTGCCTTGGCGGCAGAGTGCAATTTTCAGTGCCCCGAGTGCGATAAGCCCCTCACGGAGTACGTGCTAAGTAGAAAAGTAGTAATGGGCCTAAGCAACCGCAGTATGAAAGCGGAAGTGTTGCGGTGTTTCTCACGTCTCAAATCAGTCAGTGATATGGTAAATCAGTGCGAAATAATCGAGGCCGCGGACAGGGTGGCAGGCGACCGCTCTGGGGGCAAATGTTGCACCAGTGGCGGACGCACGACCGAACAACGACCAAGCCCCGCCCCCTCCCGCCCATTCCCACACGTCGGAAACGGAAGTCATTGCGGCAAGCCACCAACGCCACGCCGGACAGTGCGTCACCCAAGGCGGGCAGAACCCGGGCCGCACCCAGAACTGTGGAGACGGTTCCTGCAGCAGTAACGACCAGTGTCCTGCCCGCAACTCCACTTGCCGCAACTGCAAGCGCAAGGGACATTTTTGGCGTCTATGCCGCTCCCTCAAACCGAGCGGGGAGAGCGCCCGTTCGTCCAATGCTGTAATGGTAGGGAGCGTGGATGAAGAAGTGACGGGCATGTCCGTCAGAGTCTCCCACCCTCACCACAAGACAGAGTGCAGTACTATGGTGATAGCGGATACAGGAGCTCAGGTGTGCATCGCGGGCCGTCACTCGCTGAAAGATTTGGGACTCTCGTCACGGCAGCTCCAGCCCCCAACGAGGACTATCAGCCACGTCGCCGGCGGTGGAGTGAAGCTTCTGGGCAGACTGCACTGTGTGGTGACCACCGGGCCTGCCACCACTTCAGCATGTGTGCATATAGCAGTGGGAGTGCAGCGCCTCTATCTATCCCTCGGAGCCTGTAAGGCTCTGCGGCTAGTACCACACAACTTCCCCAGGCCCACAACACAAGTTAGCGCCGTCACAACACCAGAAGCACCACAGGCTTCCACCTGCCCCGCTACTCCGCCCTTCGAGCTGGAGGAGGAAAACTTGGAGCGCCTAAAGAAATGGTTCCTGGAACAATTTGGGCGCACAGTATTCTCCACAGAACGCAGTCCCTTTTCTTCCAGCCAGGCGCACGTCCGCACGCCGTACACGTCCCCACTACAGCTCCCCACCACTTCTATGACGAGGTGCGACGTCAGCTCGACGACGACATCGCCAAGGGCATCATAGAGGCTATTTCCGCCGGGGAGGCGACAGAATGGTGCGCTCGCATGGTAGTCGTACCCAAGAAGAATGGAAAGCCGCGTGGACTTTCAGAAGCTCAATCAAGCCTGTCTACGTGAGACTCGGCGGTGAAAGTCGCAGGCTGACTGCCTTCATCACACCTTGGGGGCGGTTCCGCTACTGCAGGACTCCCACGGGGCACTGCTTCGCGCAAGACGCCTTCACAAAACGGTTCGACGACATCATCGCCGGAATTCCCAGGAAGCTGAAGTGCGTCGATGACACACTCTTGCATGACGACAGTGTGTCAGAAGCTTTCTGGCACACTTACGACTTTCTTCAACGGTGCCTTGACAACGGCGTAACTCTTCGGCCCGACAAATTTAGCTTCTGCAGGAGGAACGTCACCTTCGCTGGGTACCTCCTTGGCTGGGAGGAGTACAAGCCTAGCCACGACCTGATCAAAAGCATCACAGATTTTTCAATGCCCCCCAACCCGTCCCTCACCGATATACGGTCGTGGTTTGGCCTTGTAAACCAGGTGGCCCCGTTTCTAGCAGTAGCCCCCATCATGGAGCCCTTCAGGGAGCTCCTGAAGAAGCCCTCCGGAAAGACAGTGTATTGGGACGACACGCTGAAGGCAATCTTTACATCAGCCAAGAACACAATCAAGAATCTGGCAGCTGAGGGTCTCAGGTACTACGACACCTCTCGTGTTAACACCGCCGTGTTAACAGACTACAGCCGCCAAGGCATAGGATTCTTAGTCATGCAACAATATTGCCAATGCATCTCCCTGGAGGCCCCCGCATGCTGTACAACCGGATGGAAACTAGTCCTCTGTGGCAGCCGACACCTGACAGCGGCGGAAAAGAACTACAGCACTCTGGAGGGGGAAGCACTCGCAATTGCATGGTGCCTCAAGAAAGCTCATTTATTCCTCCTAGGCTGCAGAAACTTGACCTTCGTCACAGACCACAAAGCGTTAACGAAAATCATCAACAAAGAATTCAAAGACATCAATAACTCCCGCATCCTCCACCTGAAGGAAAGAACACTTATGTACAGCCTCCGTATCAAATACATCAAAGGCAAAACCAACTGTGTTGCAGACGCCCTCTCACGCTACCCAGTCCTCACTTGCGCCCCGGAAGATTCCGATGAAGCAGACGACGAAGCTATATGTGCAGCCATGACCGCCGCTGCTGCAGAAGCAACAGTAGACGAAGTGGGTCGCGTGGTAGACATGCAGCAGGTAGAAGAGGACGCTCGCCGGGATAAGGAATACCAGCTTCTACGTGAATGCGTCGCCAACAACGGCTGGGCAGAACAGAAGGAGGGCGAGCACGAGGCACTCTGGCCTTCAAGATGAGGCGCCACCTGTCGTGCCAAGGGGACGTCGTGCTGTACACCAATGACGAACGGTTCCCACGCCTTGTCATCCCATCCAACCTGAGGCGCACCGTGCTCAGCAACCTCCACGCTGGCCACCAGGGAAGGGACTCCATGCAATGCCGAGCTAGGCAGTCGGTGTACTGGCCTGGCATTGACGCAGAGGTTGAGCAGAAACGACGCCAATGCTGAGTGTGCGAGACAAACGCACCCTCTCAGCCTACCGAGCCACTCCTGAACAGCCCTCCCCCCCCAGTTCCCTTTTCAGCAGGTAGCGACCAACTTATTCCAACTGGAAGGCCACACCTACATCGCATACGCCGACAGGCTGATGGGCTGACTTGAGGTGGAACACACACCAGGCGAAGCTACCAGTACCCGCCTCAGCACATCCTTTCGACGGTGGTTCACGCGTTTTGGCATCCCCATGGAGCTGTCATGCGACGGACGGAGGAACGAATCTCATCACCCACGAGGCCTGATGATTCTTTAGTGACTGGTGTGTCAAGCTGAGAATCTCATCCTCCCACTACGCTCCCACGGACGTGCAGAGGCAGCCGTCAAGTCGGCCAAGGTTGTTGCTCGGCAACGTCACCCGCGGGGGCTCTATAGACACAGACGGCGTAGCCCGGGCGCTCCTGCAATACCTCAACACACCCCTCCACGATTCTGACGCCTCTCCCGCCCAGCTGCTGACCGGTAGGCAGCTCCGTGACGCTGTACCAGTGGAAAGCTCTCGCTTGAGGAAGAACTCTGTGAGACAGGGAACGCACCATGATCAGCATGGCGGCGCACTCCTCATGATGGCATGATATGCAAGCCCACACCTTAGCCTCACTGGAACCCAGACAGCGTGTATGCATGCAAAACCCAGCTAACGGGCGCTGGGACTACTCGGGAACCGTATTGGAGCTGTCTCCACCCAGGCAGTACTTGCTACGAACAGATGGCAGTGCCAGAGCTACCATATGTAACGGGCAACACCTCCGGCCATTCACCACCGAGCCGCAGGAGACGCAGCAGGTCCAGCTTGGAGACAACACCCCAGTGACAGCAGCACTCAGTGCTGTCCCGCTAAGACCATTACGCAACCGGCGTGCCCCAAGGCATCTTGACAGTATGTTGGAAACTCCCTGGGAAAGGTGAGTTAATGTACTTATATACATCAAAAGGACACGATTTCTTTCATCACGTTTTCAGTTAGATTTGTCATTACACCATTCCGTTTAATTGGGGGGAGAATGTAGGGGTTTCAATCAGAGTACGATATGTTTTCCCCAAGCACCATTAGTATCAGGGCCGGCGCAGTGTTGCCACTCTTTGGGATTTTTCCCAAGATCTTGGGATTTTGGATGTCATCTTGGGATCTTGGGAATTTTACTTCGAAAGGCTACACATCTTGGGATTTTCGGAATCCCTACTATTTTTTTTAGTTATTTTTTTATTCAATTTCACGAAATATTTTACTGCTTTTTAAATATCACAATCGAAGTGGAAAGTAAGTGATATTGTGATTTGGGAATACCATTAACACTCAAGTTTGAAAGGAGAAGGTGGTGGGGTGAGGCTATAGACTGAACATGTACTGGACAGGACGTTTACAAGATACGAATTTTTTCAAAATCGTGGCAGCGCCAACAAGTTTGAGAGAAGAGGATGGTGGGGGGAGGTGGTAAGGTGTAGACTGAACATGTACTGTACGCCAACGGACAGGGGAAGAGCCAGTCTTAATCCTGCCACAGGCATGCAAGCATGTGTCGTGTGACTCGTTGTTTAATTAAAGTTAACAATGAGCGGCCAGAGTGAGCAAGAGAACCTGGTGGAAGTAGTAATACTCCACCTAGAAAAAAAAATCAAAGGGTGGTATCAACAATCATTTAACAGTGAGTGGCTAGAAGACCCGGAACTGAAGGACTGGGTAAAACCAGACCCAGTGGACAAGTATAGGGTACTATACAGTGTATGTGAATGGAAGCTAAAAACTGCAATAAGTCTGCCCTGCAGAAGCAAAAGGCTTCTGCAAAGCATGTGAAATGTTTTCAAGCTAAGAAACGCACTGTCAAGATTCAACAGTTTTTCAAGAAGCATACAGAATCAGAAAAGTTTCAAGATAAGGTAGCAAAGTCAGAGCTGCTTCCAGATGGGTATATTGCAAAGCATGGTGTTCCTTTTGTTCAATTAGATCACTTGATAGATGTAATAAAGAAAATGTTCCCTGACTGTGAGGTTGCTCAAGGCATGAATATACATATTATATATGCATATTGCAAGTTGTTCAAGTGTAAGGATATACTTCTACAAAACATAATAGGATTTGCCAGTGACAATTGCACTACAATGCTAGGAACACACAGAGGATTTCAGGCTTATCTGAACCAGGAAATATCATCTGTCTTCATTTTAGGATGTGTGTGTCATTCATTATTTTTCCCTGTGCGCTAGTCATGCCAGCAACATTTTACCTTCATGGTTGGAATCTTTCCTCAAGGACGTTTGCAGTTACTTTACTCGCACCAGCAAACGTCAGCACATCTTTCAGATGATCCAAGATGTTGCTCTTACTCCAAAATATAGAATATTCAGGTTGGCAGAAGCACGTTGGCTGTCGAGGGGTGCCCTTGTGCGGAAAATATTAGAGTAGTGGGAGCCCTTATGTTTGTTTTTTCAAGGGGAATCCAGGACTGATAAAGTTGCTGGAGCTGCTCATATACACAAAATGATGACTGCTCCGGGTACAAAACACATTTTGCTCTTCCTCAATTATATTCTGAGCGAAGTATACAAAATGAATACTGAATTCCAGTCACAGTACTTTCGGCTCTCAACTCTGTACTCTACAATATTTGATGAATATCAAAGCATTTTAGCATTGTTTGTGAAAGAAGAAGTACTTGAGGAACAAAGGCTCGCGAACATTGATGTCCATAATACTGCAGTACACAAGAGTTCATGATGTTGACCTTGGTGGCAGGTGTGAGTCCATGTTCATTAAAGAACCACTGGGAGAAAACGAAGAAAGGTTTCGTCGTGACTGTCAGAAGTTCCTTGTGGAGCTCTGTGTTCAAATGTGCAAGAGATTTATTTTTGATGAAGACGGTATTCTTGCCACATTACGAATGCTTGACCCAAAAGAGGCTTTTTCCCCTCAAATAAGCTTACGCTCTATTTCAAAATTGGCAGTTAATTTTCCAATAGTAATCAAAGAGGAAGACTTGATTTGCTATATTTCAAGGAATCACTGAAAAACATGAGTGACTCTGCAACTACTTTTTGCCTTGAACTGCGATCAGTTAAAGACGGTAACAACCACCCAAAATTTAACCTCCTTTCAAAGTTCGTGTGCTGCCTCCTGGCCCTCCCCCCATATTTTTTTTCTTTTTTTATGTAGGAAGGACACTGGCTAAGGGCAACAAAAATCCAATAAAAAAAATGCCCACTGAAATGCCAGTCCCATAAAATGGTCAAAGCAGTAGTCAAAAAATGATGAATAAGGGCCTTGAAACCTCCCTCTTGAAGAACTTCAAGTCATAGGAAGGTGGAAATACAGAAGCAGCCAGGGAATTCCAGAGTTTACCAGAGAAAGGGATGAATGATTGAGAATAATGATTAACTCTTGCGTTAGAGAGGTGGACAGAATAGGGGTGAGAGAAAGAAGAAAGTCTTGTGCAGCGAGGCCGCGGGAGGAGGGGAAGCTTGCAATTAGCAAGATCAGAAGAGCAGTTTGCATGAAAATAGCGGTAGAAGACAGCTAGAGATGCAACATTGCGGCGGTGAGAGAGAGGCTGAAGACAGTCAGTTAGAGGAGAGGAGTTGATGAGACGAAAAGCTTTTGATTCCAACCTATCTAGAAGAGCAGTATGAGTGGAACCCCCCAGACATGTGAAGCATACTCCATACATGGACGGATAAGGCCCTTGTACAGAGTTAGCAGCTGGGAGGGTGAGAAAAACTGGTGGAGACGTCTCAGAACGCCTAACTTCATAGAAGCTGCTTTAGCTAGAGATGAGATGTGAAGTTTCCAGTTCAGATTATAAGTAAAGGACAGACTGAGGATGTTCAGTGTAGAAGTGGGGGACAGTTTAGTGTCATTGAAGAAGAGGGGATAGTTGTCTGGAAGGTTGTGTCGAGTTGATAGATGGAGGAATTGAGTTTTTGAGGCATTGAACAATACCAAGTTTGCTCTGCCCCAATCAGAAATTTTAGAAAGATCAGAAGTCAAGCGATCTGTGGCTTCCCTGCGTGAAATGTTTACTTCCTGAAGGGTTGGACGTCTATGAAAAGACGTGGAAAAATGCAGGGTGGTATCATCAGCGTAGGAGTGGATAGGACAAGAAGTTTGGTTTAGAAGATCATTATTGAATAATAAGAGAGTGGGTCACAGGACAGAACCCTGAGGAACACCACTGTTAATAGATTTAGGAGAACAGTGACCGTCTACCACAGCAGCAATAGAACGGTCAGAAAGGAAACTTGAGGTGAAGTTACAGAGAGAAAGATAGAAGCTGTAGGAGGGTAGTTTGGAAATAAAAGCTTTGTGCCAGACTCTATCAAAAGCTTTTGATATGTCCAAGGCAACAGCAAAAGTTTCACCAAAATCTCTAAAAGAGGATGACCAAGACTCAGTAAGGAAAGCCAGAAGATCACCAGTAGAGCGGCCTTGACGGAACCAATACTGGCGATCAGATAGAAGGTTGTGAAGTGATAGATGTTTAAGAATCTTCCTGTTGAGGATAGATTCAAAAACTTTAGATAGACAGGAAATTAAAGCAATAGGTCGGTAGTTTGAGGGATTAGAACGGTCACCCTTTTTAGGAACCGGTTGAATGTAGGCAAACTTCCAGCAAGAAGGAAAGGTAGATCTTGACAGAGCTGAAAGAGTTTGACTAGGCAAGGTGCAAGGACGGAGGCACAGTTACGGAGAACAATAGGAGAGACCCCATCAGGTCCATAAGCCTTCCGAGGGTTTAGGCCAGCGAGGGCATGGAAAACATCATTACGAAGAATTTTAATAGGTAGCATGAAGTGTCAGAGGGTGGAGGAGAGGGAGGAACAAGCCCTGAATCATCCAAGGTATAGTTTTTAGCAAAGGTTTGAGTGAAGAGTTCAGCTTTAGAGATAGATGTGATAGCAGTGGTGCCATCTAGTTGAAATAAGGAATGGAAAGAAGAAGAAGCAAAGTTATTGGAAATATTTTTGGCTAGATGCCAGAAGTCATGAGGGGAGTTAGATCTTGAAAGATTTTAACACTTCCTATTAATGAAGGAGTTTTGGCTAGTTGGAGAACAGACTTGGTATGGTTCCGGACAGAAATATAAAGTGCATCAGATTCTGGTGATGAAAGGCTTAAGTACCTTTTGTGGACCACCTATCTATCATGTATAGCACGAGAACAAGCTGTGTTAATAGAACCAAGGTTTGGAAGGTTTAGGTTGAGAAAAAGAGTGAGGAATGTACGCCTCCATGCCAGACACTATTATCTCTGTTATGCACTTGGCACACAGAGATGAGTCTCTGGCATGGAAGCAGTAGTCACTTCAAGGAAAATCAGCAAAAAAAAATACCTCTTCAGGTCCCCCCAACTAGCAGAGGCAAAAAGCTAGAGACACCTTCGCTTAGGCGGATTCTGAGGAGGGACTGGAGCGATAGGACAAGATACAGATGTTAGATTGTGATCAGAGGAGCCCAATGGAGAAGTGAGGGTAACAGCATAAGCAGAATTAGAGGTCAAGAAAAGATCAAGAATGTTGAGCGTATCTCCAAGACGGTCAGGAATATGAGTAGGGTGTTGCATCAATTGCTCTAGGTCGTGGAGGATAGCAAAGTTGAAGGCTAGTTCACCAGGATGATCAGTAAAGGAAGACGAAAGCCAAAGCTGGTGGTGAACATTGAAGTCTCCAAGAATGGTGATTTCTGCAAAAGGGAAGAGTAAGAATGTCTTCCACTTTGGAAGTTAAGTAGTCAAAAAATTTCTTATATTCAGAGGAGTTAGGTGAGATGTATACAGCACAGATAAATTTAGTTTGAGAGTGACTCTGTAGTCGTAGCCAGATGGTGGAAGACTCGGATGATTCAAGTGCATGGGCAGAAGAGCAAGTTAAGTTGTTGCCCACATAAACGCAACATCCAGCTGTGGAATGAAATGAGGATAGAGAAAGTAGGAGGGAACAGAAAATGGGTTAGTGTCATTTGGCTCAGACACCTGAGTTTTAGTGAGGAAAAGAAGATGAGGTTTGGAAGAGGAGAGGTGGTGTTCTACAGATTGAAAATTAAATCTTAGACTGCAAATGTTGCAGAAGTTAATGAAGAAAAAGTTGAGGGGGTGTCAAGACACTTAGGGTCGTTATCAGAAGAGCAGTCCGACCTGGGGACATTTGTGATCCCCTTTTCAGATGGAGACTCCAAAGCTGGTGTAGGAGTCACCATGATAGTTTTGAGTTTTTGAGTGAAGGGTGTGTGTGTGTTATTAGGTGCTTGTGGTTTTGTGTGGAGGAATAGAGTTGTCTTTAGAGGGCAAGCTGTGACTGCCCCTTTATGTTGTGGGACACAAAGGGAAACGTTCAGTGAGGATTTAATGTAAGATTTAATGGTAAGTTCACAGCACTCCCTGATCCAATGTTTTAGACCTCACTGAGAGTAATTATAGTTTTGGCAGGTGTCTACTGCTTCCTCCATATATATTTATATATAATGTTGAACATTATATGTAAATACTTCAGTAATAATGTAGATTCTTTCTCAGAAACTTACAAGATAAGGAAGAAAAAGGTTTCCATGACATTTTTTTAACTTCATCAGTTGGGAAAAAAGTGGTAGGTAACAAATTAATATATAGTAATATTATTTTGAACAATGATTTTAAGAACATAAAATCATAATTCAGTACATACACTAGAAAACATGATTAATCTAGGAGTGATTACATTAGAAAATCATGAAAGAAAAAGGAAGAATTTTACCAACATTTATTTAACATAGACTTAAAAGATTCTGCCAAATACAGGTTGATAAGGTGAGTTAGGTTAAATTTGAAAAAGATGATACATTATTACATATACTTAGATTCACCAATCTCTATTTTGTAGTTATTTCCCCCTCACAGTTCTGAGTAGATATACACTTAACTGTACATACACATGCATACATACATACATAAATTATTACATTAATGTAAAGTCTTATATACTCTGAATTACACACAAAGACACACACACACACACACACACACACACACACACACACACACACACACACACACACACACACACACACACACACACACACACATGTACATAGTAAAAACAATGTTGAGTATTGAAATTTTGGATGTAGTTATGAGTTGGGAAAAGATAATGTAGCCACACCGGCAGGTCTTCATTAGCTCTCAGGTGATCTGTTTTACTGAATACATCCATCACTGTACAGTCGAGGAAAGGCAGTTCTCTCTCTCTGACATTTATTGATGAGGTAGGCATGACCATAACAACTGTGAACAAGTTCTCAGTCTCAATTTCTTAAAATACAACATATTACAGTATTCATTAACAATACATGCAATCAACTTGACACTATGACAATCAGTTTTTACTACAAAATTAAAGTATTTACCTCGGTCACCTTCCTGCTCGTCATTGTCTGAGTGCAACTTGGCGGTGTGAGTGATGCCCACAGGTGACCAGTGAGTTAACTACTACTAACAAGTGAGCATTGGCTTTGGTGTTTCATATAGCATTGAATACTGATACTTATGCACATAACATGTGTCTTCATGCAAGTAGAAAACTGTTGAACATTTCACTTATGATTGCTGAGGAATAATGACATAAGGCACATACACTTTACATACAGTAACATGGCTCCCCTAAATTGTGTAACCATTTACCTTAAATTAACATTAGTATGTACCTTAAAAACTAGGATTAGCTCATAATATGTTTTGTTACACTGGCTCCTTGGCAGGGATGCTCCAGTCTATTATTGTGCATCACCTTCTAACAGCAATACTAGACTATGTACTGGCCTCTCTGTGATGGTCCTGTTAGCCTTTGTGTGTCTTCCCTGGTTGTTGAGATTACAGTCTGACACCAGGACCTTAACCTTTCTTACTAGGCCATCATGATCAGGAGATGCTTCTGTTATCCTTCCCGGTTTCCACTGGTTCCTTGCTACATTCTTATTCTTGATGATAACTGTCATCTGCACTGAGATTCCTCTTTGGTGTTGTCCACTTATTTCTAAGTTCCTTTCTCCACCTGGACCAGGATTGGATGGCTAGGTATTGTGCCCTGTGCCATCTCTTTATGCAATACAGGTTCTTCTTAATAAAAATGCCTGGAGGAGGCAGTACTACCTTTGTTTTCATGGTTAACAAATTACTGGGTGTCAGTGGTGTAGGACTATCTGGAGAGTTAAGATGGTCCACAGTTAGAGGACGACCATTAACTATATTTTCAGCTTCTACCAAGAAGGTTCTCAGATCTTGGTCATCTAACTGGGTACCATGCTGATCAAGTAACACAGAGAGCACATTTTTCACTGTGCGTATCTGCCTCTCCCAAACACCTCCCATGTGATTGGCATTGCGTGCATTCATGTTAAATACAATCCAGTCACACTGGTCTTTCATGAGTTCTTGTCTGACTTTATCGTTAGTTATTTCTCTCAAGCATTTTTTGTACTCTGATTTGGCATCAACAAAGTTAGTTCCTTGGTCACATCTCAACTGTCTTACAGGCCCTCTTCATCCTACAAAGCGACGATATGCACTTAGGAAGGCACTTGTATCCATGCTTTTGGCTGTCTCTATGTGCACGTCTCTACATGCCATGCAAGTAACAAGCATTCCATATCTTTTAAGCTCTTTATGCCTCTCTTTGACATAGAAAGGACCAAAGAAATCGATTGCTGAATATGTAAAAGGAGGTACATTCTAGTTTGTCGATAGGCAGGTCTGCCATCTTCTGTCCCTGTGTTGTACTTCTAACTTTACAACAAATAATGCACTTTGAAATATGCCTTGACACTAGGGATGATCATCCTACTATCCAGTATCCACATGACTTGATTTCACTTAAAGTTATGCCCTGCCTTGATGATTTGTTCTTTTGTGGTGGTGGCATATAATCAGCTGGGTTATGTGTGATGTTTTGGGAAGGATGACTGGATGTTTGGATTCATCTATCAGATCAGAAAGCTTTAATCTTCCCCCTACCCTCATGATACCATTTCTATCAATGAAAGGATCTAACTTATAGAGGGAACTGGTCTCGTCTATCACTTTTGCTCCTTTGCCTTTTAATTAAAGAATTATGATTAGTAGCTAGTTTTAGTACATTTATATCCTTTTGGAATGCTTTTGCTTGTAGTTTTATAATTTAATTTTTAGCTTCTGACACTTCTGTTACATTTACTGGCTCGTATGTCTTCCCTTTTACTTTAGTACTGCCATCACCTTTTCCTTTAAAGCTGTTCGGAAGCTTGAACCATATACAGCAACTGCCCTCTTTGCTTTAAACCAATCAGAAAAATGTTCAAGTCTTTCTAGTATATCTGTGGGCTGTTGTGTACTTACAGCATGGCATACAACTTTCTTCACTTCAGGGTCATTTTCATTTATGACCTTGTACTGGGGATGGCTATCCATTTCACTATTTCACCAAAGAAATTCTGGGCCATTCCACCAGATCTTGCTATTACACAATTCATCTGCTGTCATGCCTCTAGATGCATGATCTGCTGGGTTATACTGTGTCTCTATAAATTTCCACTGATCTGGTGAAGTGTGATCTCTAATTGTTTCTACTCTATTTGCAACATATACATGGAATCTCTTTGCTTCATTTGCAATGTAACCAAGATCTACTTTGCTGTCTGTCCAAAATACTTCTTCCACATTATTATACTCAAGTTCTCCCTTTAGGAGTTTATGGATTCTAATTGACACCACTGCTGCTGCTAGTTCTAGTCTGGGAATTGTCATGGTTTTTAGAGGTGTGACACGTGACTTCGCCATTACTAGTGTACAATGAATTCGGCGAGTCTTGCTAATTAATCTAATATATGAGCACTGGACATATCCCTCTTGGCAAGCATCTGAAAAGAGATAGAGTTCAACCTTTTCAACTTCCCCTAAGTCATCAGGTTTGTAACATTTAGGTACTTTTAGCTGGTCTAATTTGTGCAGCTCATCTTTCCATTTTATCTATTTAGGTTTGACATAATGTGGCACCTCATCATCCCATTCAACTGCATTCTTACACAATTCTTGTAAAATTTGCTTTCCAGTCAGTATGAGAGGTAACACTAGACCTATTGGATCATATAAAGAGCTCACTGTTGACAGAATGCCTCTCCTGTTGAGTGCCTTGTCTTTCAGCTTTATTCTGAATTGAAATGTGTCAGATTCTATGCACCATTCAACTCCCAAAGTTTTTTCTATAGGTAGTGTGTCTTCATTCCTACTAAAATCCAAACTTTTAACTACATCTGCTCTCTCATGAGAAGTTACAGCTAATACATCTTTGTTGTATGACAAGAACTTATGAAGGTTAAAACCTCCCTTGTAACATAATTCTTTGCTCTGCTGAATAAGAGTGACAGCTTCATCCATTGTAGCTACTGACTTCAGACCATCATCAACATAAAAGTTATTTCTTACAAATTTGGCTGCATCAGATCCACACCCATAGTCATCTCCAGCTTTTTTAAATGCAAAGTTAGCTACACTTGGAGATGATGTAGCCCCAAGTAGGTGAGTTGTCATTCTGTATCCAGCTATCTCATTATTAAGGTCACCATTTTTTCACCAAAAGAATCTTAACATGTCTCTATGTTGTGGGTTGACCTTCACTTGATGGTACATTGCTTCTATATCACATACAAGTGCAATGCTTTCTTGCCCAAACCTACACAACACTCCAACAACTTTATTGGTAAGGCCTGGGCCTTGTAACAGGTGACTGTTTAGTGACTGGTTCCTGTAGTTTGCACTACAGTCAAATACAACTCTCAACTTCTTTGGATTCCTTGGATGATAGACTCCATGATGTGGAATGTACCAGACCTTACCATCATTCCTGACTAAATCCTTTGTTAGTGGAACCTCTGCATAACCTTTAGTAATTATATCATCCATAAATACCTTGTAATCACCTTTGTGTTGATTATCCTCAAGTTTAGCTTTTAACTTCTTGAGTCTCTGCTCTGCTAATAGTTTGTTGTTTGGAAGCTTGACATTATCAAGGAAGGGGTAATTTATAATACCCATCCTTCAGCTGATGTACTCCTTTCATCTTACTCATAAATCTTTTATCTACATATGATAATGGAGTGTCAGCTGACTTTCTATCATTGAAGTCAAGTTCAAACATATCCCTCAATTGAGAAGGGTTAATCATCTCTTTGGTTTTAGTAGGAACCACTAAGAAATTAGCCCTCTTTTCTTCATTGATTTCTACTTCTTGTGTCATTGTTCTGTAGACTACCATTGTATCCTCCACTGGACTTGTATGAGGAGAGATTCTACCAATGATCCCCCAACCTAGCTCTGTCCTACATGCATAGGGATACTTCTTACTATCACCTGCTATTTGCTCTTCTGCCATGATGGCTTTTGTGCAATCAAGACCAATGAGGAGTCCTATGTCAACATTTGGGTCATATTTCATTAGTTTGTCGGAAATTGCCTTTAAGTGGGGCCAATCACAAGCAGTCTCGGGCCTTGGTATCTGACTCTGTCCAGCTGAAATGTTTTCTGTTGAATATGTGGAAGGGATTGGCATTTCACTTCTTCATTATAACCTCTCCCTTTAAGTCCATGCATTTTGGTAGAAGCAGTGATATGTTTTCCAATTATTGTGTGAATATTAAGTGACACTGGTGACCCACTAACTCCCAATTTATTCAGAGTGCTTTCCTTGATGAATGAAACATCAGACTGCTCATCCAGCAAGGCATACACTAAAACTTTATTCTCTTCATTACTAACATAATGTAACCATATAGGAAGTATCATGATGTGCATGTCATGTGTCACTGATTCTGTCACTTTGACTTTATTTGCTACTGCTGTTATGGGTTTATCACTTTTAGGCTGAGTTGCTTGTTCTGGTGCCCTTTTGCTCTCAAATATTGTTATGTCATCATTGTAAAGAGCTGTGGGATGGTAACTCTGACATACTTTACATACTTTCCTTCTTCTACAATCTTTTCTCTTGTGACCCATTTTTTAAAATCCTGTACAATCTTTCTTTAGCAAATGTGTACCTGGTATTACTATCAAGTTTGGCAAATTCCTTGCAATCATCTAAATCATGATCCTTTGTACAGTAATGACAGAACAATCCTTTCCTTTCCTGTTCCTTGGGATACTGTTTGTTGGCTTGTACATTTACTTTACTTTGGAATGAGCACATTGTTTTTTCTTCAACTGATTTAGCCATGAAATTTATTTATTCTTTGTCATGGTATTTGGTTCCCTTGGTTTCCATTTGGCTGACTTTGTTTGAGTTTTGTTCCAGTCATTTACTTTCCTATTTACTGAATCCCAGGAAACAAAGGGATTGCTTGCTCCTTTTGCTTCCTTCTGGATAAATTTACATAACATTTCAAAAGGTGGGTGGTGCTCTTCATCACTACTAGGAGTGTTGCTATTACTGTTAGTGTCGAGATATGTCATTACTTGCTTTCTCCAGTCATGAACAATACGATCAGGGAGTTTTGTTAGCACCTTTCTCTGTTTCTTAGGGTCGTTTATAAATGACAAATGAGAAGTGTGTTTCGTTGCAGCTCGACAGCATTTTAAAAAAAATCTGAGAATGCTGTTAATGCTGGACCGTTATGCTGAGAGACTGGTAGCCTCTTCATTAACTTTCTTGTGTAAGCATCAGCTATGATACTTTTGTTTCCAGATCTCTCCCTAAGAATTTTATTTGTCTGCCCATAGTCAGCATCAGAGTTAAAGTGCATTAACATTTTAATAGCACCCTTTGCCTCACCAGTTGTATACTTGTTTAAGTAGGCAAGTCTATATTACTAGTAGTTATAGATTCTATATAAGTTTTAAAGTTTTTCATCCAACTTGGAAACCCCATGGGTTCTCCACCAGAAATGTTAGGTTCTATTGGAGGAAGGCTCCACTTGGGATCAGGTATGTTAATTGCAGAATTTCCCTCAGGATAGGAAGAGGCTTGACAATTCTGTCTCACATTATTAGGCATGTTGACATTATGAGTGTGTCTACAAGAACATGGTACAAAACTTTGAGCTGTAGGATTGAGATTCATTGCTTGAGGTTCACTAACTTTGTCTATCTGCTTCATCTGTCATCAATTTATTATCTCTATTGCAGGAGGTAGGTTCCTGTAGGTCATGGAATGTAACATATTTGTGAGTCATGGCATTGTCACTTTGTTGATTTGTAATTGCTTGTGCTTTCATTTCATTTTGTGAATCTATATATTGCTGAAGATAACTTTGCTCCCCTACACTTTCATCATCACCTGGAAGCATTTTTACTTTTCTTCAACTAAGCTAAGAGCATTAAGTTCTGCACTAGCAACTGCTAAATCTCTCTCTTTCTTTTTCTTTGAAAACACTGCCTGGTCTCTGGCTAACATAACTTCTGCCTCTGCTTTTGTCTTAGCTAACATAATTTCTGCCTCTGCTAAACTATCATTATATTCCATTTCCTTTCTAAGTCTGGTTACCTTTGCTGCTGCTTCTTGCTTTCTTTGTGCTGATGAACATGATAAAGTAGATGAAACTCTAGAATGTCTAGACCGTTTGCTAGAACAAATTGATCCTTTGTCACTCTTTAACTCTTTTCTTTTACAGTCTATACTTTCTAATGTTTCATGGTGAACTCGTTGGTTGTGTTCCAGCTCTTCACTTAGCTCCTCTGACCTTTCTGGCTCTAGCTCTACCAGTTTTGTGTATTCCGCACAATACTGATGAAATGCCTCTTTCTTCATTTGTCATGGGCTCTAATTCAAAGTGGCTAATTACAATGTTTAGTTTTTTTCCCTAATTTTGCTGATAACACTGCCCGATTTATGGTTACAGGACTCTGGTCTTCCTTTTGTTACAATGACTTGATATTCCCTTCCTTTGTCGGTCAGCACCCGTCCCCTGACAATAACTTCATTATAGGCTTGATAGTTGTCCACTTGGTCATCTTCACCTTCCCTAAGGCCATCTATGGCATTAATTTCCTCAGCATCAGACATATCTAACAACTTAATTGTGTCAATACTGAGACATTGAAAGAGCATTTAAAGTTACCACTCTAATACTAGCTAATTATTGGTAATTTCCTTCACTTAATTCAATGTATATACATATTATTATACTTTCTTGCCTGTGACCATGGGTTCTTATATACTTTCTTGCCTATGACCATAGGGTTCTACAATATGGTGGTGAGGCATGTGGAGGGAATGGTTGTCGTCAAGGGTAGAGCTGACACCGGGGACTCGGAGGCTTATATAGGCTTATGTCAGCATCCCCTCGTCCTGTGATTCACTCTTGCTACGGTCTCACGTGGAGCCAATTTCTTGCTTGTGCGGCAAGTTTTTACTGTAGCTGCACCGGCAGTCTTCATTAGCTCTCAGGTGATCTGTTTTACTGATCACACACATCATCGTAGGTTTGAGGAAAGGCAGTTCTTCCTCTCTCTCTCTCACATTTAATCATGACCGTAAGAACTGCGAACAAGTTCTCAGTCTTGATTTCTTAAAAAAAAATAAATAAAATAATAATAATAATAATAATAATAATAATAATAACACTACACTGATATCAAACACTTTCAACATATTACAGTATTCATTAACAATACATGCAGTCAACTTGACACTGACAATCAGTTTTTACTGCATAATTAAAGTATTTACCTCAGTCACCTTACTGTCTGTCTGTGAGCGCGATTTGGCCGTGAGTGATGCCCGCAGGCAACCAGTGGTTTAACCACACTACTAACAAGTGAGCATCAGCTTTGGTGCTTCATATAACATTGATTAGTGATACTAACGCACATTACATGTGTCTTCATGCAAGTAGAAAACTATTGAACCTTTCACTTATAATTACCTACGAATAATGACGTGAGGCATGTACACTTTACATACAGTAACAGAGAAAATAATAGGGAAGTGTTGGGAGTTACTTGGAGTTAGTCACTATTAAGCTGTCCCCAGAGATACATATAAATAGGAAGGCCGGTGAAGCTTATAATCTGGTGAGGAATATCAGAGCAGCTTTCAACTATCTGAATGAGATGATAAAAAAAAATAAATAAATAAAATAAAATAAATAAATAAATAAATAAAAAAAACAAATAAATAAAAATAAATAAATAAATAAATAATAATAATAATAATAATAATAATAATAATAATAATAATAATAATGATAATAATAATACTAATAATAATGATAATTGTAACAATGATAAGACTCAGAATTAGCATGACAGTGTTACCACCATACATAAAACATACAACTTATAAGCCAATGTCCACAATATTTTTCCACCACCTTTACTCCAACAAACAATAAACAAAGACAAGATCAATGACATGAAAAAGATTTCCTACATTAATAATCCCTTTTATTTAAAGCAAAATCACAATATTTTATTTTATTTTATTTTTGATCAAGTAAATAATGTCTCATATAAAAACTAAAACCATGTTTAAGATTTTATTTCTTTTTTATTACTTTTTATTACAGTGACATGACGTCAACATTTTTTCACTTTATATAAAGCAGATTATAGCATAATTTGAAAAACAATGTCTTTAAGCTAATATTCGAATGCATATGTAATAAATTGTTACATCCACAAGCAGAAAGCCATCAAAGCATACTCAAAATAACAATATGCATGATTTGCACCACTCCAATATATTTACGGTATATTACAGTCTTTGAAGAGCATTCTTCATCCTGTTAGTATTACAACAAAAGAAAATAAGAAAATTATGAAAAATATTTGCCAACTATAATGATTTTTTACACACACACACACACACACACACACACACACACACACACACACACACGTATATTTACATATTGTGAGACGGGTACAAAATGCCAAGCGCTTAGTGAAGTTCCAGGCCTGAGTGTTAAAATCTGTGTGTAGGGATCCTGGGTCAAAAATTCCTCATTTCACAGAACATCTGCTCCTTTGTAGGAGCTGGCGTTGCATTTCACGTATCCCCTATTCCCAGTGACCTTAGGTCTCTTGTGTATTTGTGTATATGTATACAAGTATCTGCTTGGAGCACTGACTAAATATAGGTAAGGAAACAGGACTTGAAGAGATTTGCTTGGATCCTGTACATCACAGTAAACACACACACACACACACACACATAAGATATATATATATATATATATATATATATATATATATATATATATATATATATATATATATATATATATATATATATATATATATATGAGACTTAGCTGTGTCCTGGATGCGTAGCCTGAAGCTCCTAAGATAATATCTGCACAGTCACTCCTATTCCCCTCTTAAATTTCCTTATTTACCCTTATCCATTCAATCTGAGTATTATTCAGTATTTAGCAGAAGAGTTGCTCTTGGCAATAAAGTAATCAGTATTCATCTAGCCCCCCCCCCCCCCTAGTTTAATCAGTAGAATTTTTTAGAAGTAAAGTGTTTTACTCGTGTAAAGACAGCGCAGGGAGCAGAGTGTGGGCAGGTGTGCATATTTATGTGTGTTGCCACCCACTCCCCATAGCATCAGAGGGAGTGTTGGGTACGCTTTCCCACAGTCAGTCATTGCCTAGCAGACAGGGCAGACGTACAGAGATGAGCTTTAATATTTGACGGAGACTGAGGCAAGATAAGTTAGTCGGGTCAGTTGCCTGAAGTAGTCATTACCGGCTGTATGCCCCAGTCTACTTATATAGAATAGGGGTCTCCATAGTAGTCTGCCAGAAACGGTAGTTGTGTATAACACACACTATACCCAGGGAGGTGATTCCTTGGCTGCCTGTACTCGTATATGCTGGCCAAGCTCGTGCACACTGATCAGTAAATGACCCTCCTGTGTGTTTGTGGGCACTCATTTGTAGTAGTTTCTCATGTCTCTTTTTAGTGAGTTTGTTTTCCCTTACATGCTAGTAATGGCTGTTACATTCAGCCGCAGAGGACTTGAGTAATTAGCTATGTAGTGAACTTTACTCCCTCCTCAGGTCAAGACAAGGCCTGGCGTCCAGCGTGCAGTAAACAACACTACTCGGCTTAAGGCTATAACACACTGTTGGACAGTGAGTGGATTCGTTATGGAGGGCAGATGTCCACCAAGTGTTATACTTCGATCATATACGTGTTATTGTACGTTATAACTTTTTTCTAGGCATGGTTGTCAATTCTTTCACAGCTGTGGATGTTAAGTATTGTTAGGGTATTTCCTTTGTCTGTAGTTAGGTAAAACAGACTGGCAACCTCAATTAGCGTGACCTGATTTTACGACGTGTCGTAAAAAGGATGCAGGAGTCACAAGGGACCCTGTACACAAGTACTGAGCCCTGCACTAAGTCCACGCAGGTGGTGATTCAGGGTAACACTTGGCTCTCAGGCACCCGAGACTCAAGAGCTCTTTTGACGTGCAAATGGGTTTGACCCCTCCCAACCACATTTTCACCTTCTGGTACTTTTTTTCACCTCATCATGCTGCAAATTATCACATCTATTTAATAAAAAAAAAAGTTCACCTTTGCCTTCCCCAGTCATGACAACCAGGTATTCATTTATGCCGGGTGAGCTGAGGGGCCAACTACTGCCCCAGGAGGAAAAATCCTGTCATAGCCAGGGATCAAATTCAGGTCATTTTGCGCTGTGGTTTGTCATTCTACCGACTGAGCTACCAAGCCCCCTTCTTGAAGAAGTCATGCCATAGCAAATATTGTATTATTTTTTATCCATCAAGTATTTCCATAAAAGCTGAAATTATCATCAGCTTGCAAGATAGGAATTCAAATTTGAAACCTATTCAGTTTGCAATTTAATGATAACTAAGAAAAATATTTATAATTTCCAAAATTCAATATCACTGGGAGATAGGGGATGGGGTGTCATATGCAATCTCACCTAACTTTCAGGAATAACATGTTTATTATTCAGATGTTTTGACATCCCACTATGCCATTTTCAGTAATGTACACAAAATGGGATTTTTTTTTTTAAGTTAATATATTTAGGTTAGTTTTTATTTGAGTTACTTTAATTATGAATATAACTTTTGAATTTTGTTCCATATCTTTGTAAACCCCTTAATGCAGCCATGAAGCCCTATCACTGTTGATGAAGTTATTCATGAATAACTTGGCAATATTTGAACTTCATAATTATGATAAGGTCGTTGTAACTGGTGGCTTCATAAATGGCCTCATGTGTGGCTGCACATTATTGGAAGGATCAGCTCTATAGATACCATGAAATCCTAATATGCCGCTACCACAAATCCCAGTTATGAACAACAGAAAATAATTTCAGTGTTTACTCTTCACTGGAACTCACTGGATTTATAAAATGTCAAATTTCGCCACATTCTCGAGTGCTACTACAGTCATAGTTTTTTTTTTTTTTTTTTTTTTTACGGCAAAGTCATCGACCCTTTTACATGACATGCGAGTTTCGTGCGTGTATGCAACACGGACATGATATCCAGATCAACATATATTGGTTACTAGTGTGCACTGAAGGACACTGAAGGCTGAAAAGCAATCCAGGTGGATCTGAGTGATCCGTCAAGCAGTTAAAGCAGACACAGCTGTATTTTGAGATCTAGTCTAATCTTAATCCAAGTACGGTCGCTCGAGCCCTGAAATGTTAAGAATATAATTGCACCAATGAATATTATGCAATCTACCTCAGGCTATTTCTTGGTTGTTCCGTTCTCCGAACCACTACCAAGTTTCTTTGATTTCTCACTAGTTGTTGTGGAATAACGGTATTATTTCTTATAGTCTTTTATTAGAAAACATTTAGTAAAAAGGTATTTGTATGAATTATTGCATTGTGCCTTGAAAAGGATGGTAACGTATTTGATGGCTCATAAGACTCACCTTCCCCCCCCCACCAAAAAAAAAAAGTCTCAGGAAATGAGCCTGCGTCCTTATGAGGCCAAGGTTCAGCTGCTGAACCTTGGCTGAACTTCAGCATTGAGATAGTGGTTGGTGGTAGATCTATGGCAACAGAAGCTCTAAAATCAAATCCGAGACATCTTCGCACATGTAAACAAAGTGATGATTTGTACTACACTACAAAACAACTCTTTTTGAAGATAACAATATATAATAGGTCATACGTACCTGTAATTCATAGAGAATGACACCAGTCAGGAAGAATTTGCCAAGTGACCATGCACCACGCATTGCAAGTACCGGGCAAGCTTCACTGCGTTCTTTACACACTTTCATACAATTAAAATTGCACCTATCTCTTAACATTCTTACGAACAAACTGTATTACCCCTGTAATCTCTCACAGTCACTGCTGATGCCATATGCCAGGTGCATGTTTATATCTTACAGCATGATTAGTACATAAGCTACTAGCAAATATTAAAGTTTTAAATGCAAAATATTGGGATCTAATAATCTAAATGCATGTGAGAGTCTTCAAATGTCAGGTGAAATCCTTCACTTCGTATTCATTTATTTTTTTTTTTTCATTTCAATATCTGCAAAAAACCGGGTGCATCTTATGAGCCCATTCGTTTTATGAGCCATTAGTTACCATTTTTCTATTTTTGCATGTTACTGAACAAAATACACCTCGCAAATGGCCGCCCTTGGGTTTCCTGTCAACAAAGTTTCTTCCCATGTATTTGGTTAAGACGTCACCTCATTTTCTACAATTTTGGTGCCCAGACCCGGAAATCCTTTAGATGAAGTGGACAAGAAGGTATTTAGACCCGGATAAACTGTCAGATGTCGAACGAGGTGGAAGAGGCTAAAAAGAGGAGGGTGGTAGCGAGAGGCTGGGTCACACGCAGTGTCAAGGAGTTACAAGAATTGTTTAAGGATGACACTACCAGCTTTGAGATGTTAGATGCTACTCTTAGTGCTTTTGACAAGAGGCTTGCAACTTTTGATGACCGTTAGACGGAAGTGGAGCTACTGTGTTGGAGGCCAACATGGATAAAACAGACAAATTTCACAAGTTTGCCAGGAAGACTAGAGCCGAGGCAACCAAGTGCTTGAAAGGTCCAAGAGATGAGAATGATAATGCATCTACTTCTACTAAGGAAAAGTCAGAGGTGAAATTACCTAGACTTGAGCTTCCTAAGTATACTGGTGACTTAACAGAATGGCAGTCTTTCTGGGACAAATTTGAGGCTTTAGTTGACCAAAGTGAGCTGCCACATATAAGCAAATTTAGTTACTTGCAGTCACTACTTCAAGGGGAAGCACTATCTGTCATCCAGGGCTTTTCTCTTTTTTTCTGCTAACTATAAAGTGACCTACTGTAACCTGCTGAAAGAAAGATTTGGTCATCCTGAGAGAATAATTTTTGCCCATGTGCAAGGTTTACTGAATATTTCCTTGGCATCCAGAGCTAAGGGAGCTAATCAATGTGATTCCCTGTGGAAGCTACAAGACCAGCTGCTGTGTCATGTAAGAAGCTTGAAAAGTTTTGGGATCAGCGGTGACCAGTATCAGTATGGCATGGTGTTGACTCTAGTCATCCTGTCTCGACTTCCACAAGATACCCACATGGAATGATCTCAGGAAAGTTCCGAACATGAAGATGATTTGGAGTGACTACTGAAGTTTCTGCAAACCGAGATCCAGCATCATGAAAGGTCAGAAACTTTTAAGGATTTATCCATGGAGAAGAATACCGGTCAGCAAGATGTCGAAAGAAGAACGGTTGACATTGAAAGAAGAAAGGTTAGTTCAGCTTCAGCCCTACAGACATCAACTGAAGAAGTTCCACTACAGTGTGCATTTTGTAAGAAGCGACACAAGTCTGAGAAATGTTGGCAGGTACTTAAGTTGGATATTCATGACCAAGAGGAGAAAGTTAAGCGACCAGGATTGTTTTAAGTGTCTTCTCACAGAACTTGCTTCCAAAGGCTGTAAGGGGTAAAGTTAATTTTACTCTGTGTAATGGGTATCACAATATCTTATTTTGTAAAGCTGGCAAATCTTTTCATGGAACTAATAATTCTCCAGGTAAACAGATTGTCACCCAAAAATCTAATGAGCAAGTAAGTGTTCAGTCAAGTGATGCAGTAAATACCGGTTCTGTTGGGAATGTTGGCATCTCTCATGATCAGAGTAAAAAAGTCTGCTATATTGCAGACAGTTAAAGTCAAAGTTCTAAGAAAAGGTGGAGATTCTGTTAAGGCTACCGTAATTTGATTTTGGGAGCAGATACCACCTATGTAAATTTTGACTTTGTTAGAAGAATCATGTTTAAGTGGGTTCCATCTAAGAATACTTCCTGCTCAGCCTTTGGTAACAAGAAATCACAAGGCAAAGAACGGAATGTGTATGATGTTAATTTGATTGATATTCAGGGTAATAACAATTATATTTTGGCAGTTGAAATTATGTCCATTTGTCCATCCTTGAGTCATCAGTGGGTACCTGATGATGTTTTGCAGTCCCTTTCACATCTACAGTTAGCTGATGACTATGGACAAGATTGTAGCCTCCCTTTGGATATACTGGTTAGTGTCGATAATTATTGGAGATTTGTTTCTGGAGATAGTGTTGTGAAATTTGAGGATTTAGTAGCCCATGAATCAAAGTTTGGTTGAATATTGTTTGGTTCTTGTTTGAAGGCTTGTGAGGAGAGTGTATCTCATCAGATGTTACGCATAAATACTGCTAAATATATCAGTGAATCTGATCTGCATAAATTCTGGAATTTGGAAAGTGTAGGTATTTATACAGAGAAAGATAGATCTGTATTCAAAGGCCCATTGTTGGATACAGTTGTTGTTGGAAGCAGTTCATTATTTTAACAGCAGATATGAGGTAGCTCTACCTTGGAAAAACGAAGCTGCAAGGTTGAGTTTGCTTGATAATGAGAATTGTTCAAGGATGAGATGGTCTACTTTTGAGGAAACAGTTCAGTATTTTAATAGCAGGTATGAGGCAGCTCTACCTTTGGAAAAAAAAAAAAATGAAGATGCAAGGTTGAGTTTGTTTGATGATGAGAACTGTGCAAGGATTGTTATTTACATGTACCGTCACAAGATCTGTTCATTTAGAGTTAACAGACTCACTTTCAGTACCTGATTTTATTTTGGCAATATGTAAATTTTCTGCCAGGGGTGACTCCCATCTGTGATGTACTCATATAATACCAAGACTTTTATATGTGTTGCCAATATGCTTCAGCAATGGTTTAGTATACTGAGCCCTGAGTGGAAGCTCATTGCTCCCAGATCCCCATGGTGAGGAAAGTGGTGGGAATGGCTTGTGAGATCAGTGAAATCTGCTCTTAAGAAATCTATTAGTACTAGATGTTTGACTAAATGTGAACTTGAAACGACTTTGATTAAAGTAGAGGCTTGCATCCATTCAAGACCTCTTACTTATGTAAATGAAGAACCTGATATAAGTGACCCTTTAACACCCTCACATTTTCTAATTGGTCGAGTTGCAGGATTTCAGCCTCGGGTTTCTGAAAAGCATGTAAATGTCAGTAGTAAAGACTTAAGTGAAAGACGAATTGTTCAGAAAAGGCAACTTGACAAATTTTTGAAAATGTGGAGTGATGACTGTTCGAAGAATTTGCCTCCTACAGTGAGGGGATTTAAATCCCCACACTAGGAGTAAAGAAGGATTCTTTTGTTTAGGGAAGATAACGTGCCTAGGATGAATTGGCCTTTGAGCATTATTACTAATTTATTTCCTGGCAGTGACAGTGTAGCAAGGTGTGTATATATAAAAACTACCAAGGGAGTGTTGTGTAGATCTTTTAAAAAATTACATGATTCTGAAATTTTCTATGATGCAAACAGTGCCAAAGATGATTCAAAGGTTCACATCGAATTCCCAATACATGACAAGGAAGTTGTTGTAGGGAAAGATGATGAAAATGAAAATCTTGAACAGGTAAAGATAACAAGGAAGGGGCATGTGGTTAAGCCATAACATGTACTTGATTTGTGAAGTTTTTCCTTTTGATAATGAGGTTAATTTTGTATGTGTATTGTTATTGATTCGATGGACAGGAACTTATTATTTGTGATACAAGATTGTACATGTTTTGTTTAATAGGAGCTTGAATGTTCCTATGGTGGGGATTATGTTAAGAATATAATTGTACTAATGAATATTATGCAGTCTACCTTAGGCCATTTTTTAGTTGTTCATTTCCCCTTACTACTACCAAGTTTCTTTGATTTCTTTCCAGTTGTTGAGGAATATCAGTATTATTTCTTCTAGTCTTATTAGAAAAAAAAAAAATAGGTAAAAAGTATTTGTATGAGTTATTGCATTGTGCTACGTATTTATTGTGGCTTGAAAAGGACGGTAAATATTTGCCATTTTTCTATTTTTGTATGTTACTGAATGAAATACAGCTCGTAAATGGATTTCCTTTCAGCAGAGCTTCTTCCCATGTATTTCGTTGACGTCACCTCATTTTCTAAATGAAATGGAGGGTAGCCGCTGGTATTTCTTCTTCCCCCGCTATTATAAATGGTCCTCAGGTGTTTATACTTGGTGTGAATATGGTTCAAGTATTCATCTGCTTAAATGTATCCAGATAAATTGGTTTTATAATATAATTTTGGTCAAAAAATGAAAGTGTTGATGCATGTATATTTGTTCCTCCTGGTTCTGTCAAGCGCAAGGAAAAGTTTCCGTATTTCTCATTTACTGGATTGACTTTTGCATTTTCCTTCCAGATATAGCTAAAAAAAGAGGGGGATCTATCGATATGTGCCTTCAGAATCATCATACAACATATAAAAGTGAAGAAATCTGTGATTATAAGGCCATTTTCGAAGTGATCGCGAGTGGCTTGATCAGGGTGAACGACAGACATATCTTAGCTTGTAATATAGTTAATAGTGAACGTTTCTCACTGAACTGAATTATTCCTTTTGTGTACATTATTAAAAAAAAAAAATAATATGAAAATCCGCAAAAAAAAAAAAAAAGTGCACGCACCTATATCGAGGCCAGTGGAATCACTGTCCAGGAGACGAGTGGGAGGTTTTAGAATACTTGACATATGGGGATTAAAATAGCATTGCTGATATTTTGTTTACCCTCATTCTTGCTCTAGAACAATATCAGCCAATAATCCCCCAAACACGAGTTTGAACCTAGCTAAAATGGACATCTGCAATTTTTTGCATTGCATGTCTACAGTTTGCATGCAATACTGCCCTCTAGTCTCAAGTTGGCAATATATACGTCCCGTACCTGATCTTTTCAGGTCTAGCTCAGATTATGTTCATGGGAAGTTCCATAATGGTAAAAACCAAATGTTATTCGCCCTACTTTTGGTATAATTCAAATAAAAGTTTTGCTTACTAAAATTATGAAATAAGAAAAAAAAAATGTGCAATATTATTGCAGATTACAGCACCTTGTATTGTACAGTAGTGACTATTCTCTGAGATCCAATGTATTCTCCTGAAAAGTGCAAGTATAACCCAGGTTGGGAATCCATGTTTTAAGCCAAACTTATAGCCCTATCCACTCGTACACTGAGAGCAAACTTAATATCGTTAAATGCCTCAAAAACTCAATTCCTCCATCTATCAGTTCAACATACCCTTCCAGATAATTATCCCCTCTTCTTCAATGACACTTTGTTGTCCCCCTCTTCTATAATGAACATCCTCGATCTCTCCTTTATTCATGATTTAAATCGGAAACTTCAGCTTCTATGTTATGTTCTGAGTCATCTCCACCAGTTTTTCTCCCCCCCCTCCCCCACGTTGCTAACTTTGTACAGGGGCCTTATCCGTTTATGTATGGAGTATGCTTCACATGTACTAGGGCTTTCCACTCATACCGCTATTTAAGACAGGAGGGAATCAAAAGCATTTAATCTTATCAACTCCTCTCCTCTAACTGTCTTCAACCTCTTTCTCACCACCGCAATGTTGCATCTCTTGCTATCTTCTACAATTTTTTTCATGCTAACAACTCTTCTGATTTTGCTAACTTCATGCCCCCCCTCTTCATACAGCCTTGCTGCACAAGACTCTTCTTTCTCTCATCCCTTTTCTTCCCACCTGTGTAATGCAAGAGTTAGCCAGTATTTTCAGCTGTTCATCCCTTTCTCTGGTAAACTGGAACTCCCTGCCTGCTTCTGTATTTCCTCCTCCCTATGACTTGAACTCTTTCAAGATGGGGGTTTCAAAACTTTTTTTTGTCCCTGTTTGGGCAGTTCAGTGGGCTTTTTTTTTTTTCTTCTTAAGAAAAAAAACATATTACATAAACTTTTTATCTCCTGAAAATCATTACCTTTATATTTCTGTCTCCAAAGTATCACAGTCTCCTTTATCTATAAGAAATTTTAAAATATAATCGGTTCATCTTGTGACCTAAAGCATCTGAACAGATGTCTCCATTTTTTTTTTTTTTCTTCATTATCTTCCCCACCTTTTTTTTTTTTTTCATCCACATTCTTCAGTATTATTTCCGCTAGATCTAAAGACCTTTGGAGGTCTTGAAGAAAACACTCTATAACTCTGGACTACATTCTCATTTACCGCCAATTTATGAATACGTTATGATTGTTAATGAAGTTCTTCATATAGATATTTCCGAAATATTTCCTAAATCTCTGGCCTGAGTTTTATGGTCACATATAATTTTCCTAACTGAACTTAAGTGCTCGCTCCTTGCCTGACCATCTTTTTTCTCCATTTGTCTGTCCACTGTCCACTAGTTTGCCCACATTCAAATAATGGGTTCAAGCTTGATAAACATAAAAGAAAAAAGAGGAAAAAAATATTGGCTTCTAAAGAGAGTGGTAGATGGTTGCAATATATATATATATATATATATATATATATATATATATATATATATATATATATATATATATATATATATATATATATACAGTAAAATCCCTCTTATCCGGCATCAACGGGACCGCCGACATGCCGGATACTTGAATATTGCCGGATACTTGAATATAAGTGAAAATTTGTCCACAATCACCACCCTACACTCACGCATCTTACCATAACAAGATCAGCTGATCTTAATCAGCAGCTGATCTGATCAGCTGCTTAAGTGTAAACACAACACGCTTCCTATTTTCTACAACTTTAGGCATGATGAAGGCGTCAGGTGATAAACAGTGCACACGCGGGACTGAGCCACTGAGTAAACACAGTGCAGTGGGCCGCGGGTGACGCGAAGCAGTGCGCTCTGGTGGCGAGGGGACAAAGTATGCCTCGCGCGGGAATTTTAATCGATTTTATGAGTACACATTGATTTTTTAATCGATTTTAAGGCTCGGAGAAAAATGTGCTCGATACTTGAAGCTGCCGGATACTCAAATGCCGGATGAAAGAGATTTTACTGTATATATATATATATATATATATATATATATATATATATATATATATATATATATATATATATATATATATATATATATATATATATATATATATATATATATATATATATATATATATATATATATATATATATATATATATATATAAGTAATGTTTCATAAATGGATTGCCACGACTTGCAGCTTTCCTTATATTCTTGTATTCTAAAAACAGTGACCATTCTAATCAACCAATGGCTTTGATTTAATATCTTTCTAAAGCTTTTGAATCTATATTCAACATTCTTAATCACCTATTTACTCACAATCGAATGGTAGACAACTACTATTCTTCCGAACTGTTAACAGTGTTGTTCCACAGGAGTTTGACCTATCTCCCATCTTTGCTCCAGTGTTTTATATATATATATATATATATATATATATATATATATATATATATATATATATATATATATATATATATATATATATATATATATATATATATATATATATATATATATATATATATATATATATATATATATATATATATATATATATATATATATATATATATATATATATATATATATAGTTTGGTTCATCAAGTGTTTACTGTATGTGTGTGTGTGTGTGTGTGTGTGTGTGTGTGTGTGTGTGTGGGTGTGTGTATATATATATATATATATATATATATATATATATATATATATATATATATATATATATATATATATATATATATATATATATTATATATGTATATATATATTCATTAAACCATATTTCGGATAAACCCCTTTGTAACAACTGAACTTACCTCCGTAAACCAACCACGTTTGGTTTATCAGAAGTTTGAAAGCCGCCCGAACATGCCGGTGACGCTGTGCGTGTCCCTCGGAGGCCCGGGCTGGGTAAACTGAACACAGCTCAGTATGTGACTGGTTATCTGGTGTAGTGTAGTGGTTTATGCATCACTTGGCTTCCTCCACCTTCATCTCATGGCAACACTTCCCAACACTGCAACACAGCATCACTTTTTTTTTGTTTGGTGAGTGTAACATAGTCGAAAATATTTTAATTCTATCTACGTTATTATTTATATTATAGTATATTAATTGAGCTGTACCTCTAAAGATCTACGGTAAAAAAAAAAACTGGAAAGAAACCATCCATTTTAAACATAAATGTTACTGAATGCATCATAAAACGATATACATCATATAAAACGATCCTCAGCCGGTTTACAAGGTGTTAGTCTGACCATCTTATAAACCGAATTTTCATATAAACCATCAGGTATCTCCCCCAAAATTAGTTTGGTTTATCGAGTGTTTACTGTGTGTGTGTGTGTGTGTGTGTGTGTGTGTGTGTGTATATATATATATATATAATATATATATATATATATATATATATATATATATATATATATATATATATATATATATATATATATATATATATATATATATATATATATATATATATATATATATATATATATATATATATATATATATATATATATATATATATATATATATATATATATATATATATATATATATATATATATATATATATATATATATATATATATATATATATATATATATATATATATATATATATATATATATATACATACACACGTTTGGCATGGAGGCGTACATTCCTCACTCTTTTTCTCGACCTAAACCTTCCAAACCTTGGTTTAACATAACTTGTTTCCGTGCTATACATGATAGAGAGGTGGCCAACAAAAGGTATTTAAGCCTTCCATCACCAGAATCTCATGCACTTTATATTTCTGCCCGGAACCATGCCAAGTCTGTTCTCCAATTAGCCAAAAACTTCTTCATTAACAGAAAGTGTCAAAATCATTCAAAATCTAATAACATCTCCAATAACTTTGCTTCTTCTTCTTTCCCTCCTTTATTGCAACCAGATGGCACCACTGCTATCACATCTATTTCTAAAGCTGAACTCTTCGCTCAAACCTTTGCTAAAAATTCTACCTTTGATGATTATGGGCTTGTCCCTCCCTCTCTTCCACCCTGTGACTATTTCATATTACCTATTAAAATTATTCGCAATAATGTTTTTCATGCCCTCGCTGGCCTAAACCCTCGGAAGGCTTATGGACCTGATGGGGTCACTCCTATTGTTCTCCGAAACTGTGCCTCCGTGTTTGCAGCTTGCCTAGTCAAACTCTTTCAGCTCTGTCAACATCTACCTTTCCTTCTTGCTGGAAGTTTGCCTACATTCAGCCAGTTACTAAAAAGGGTGACCGTTCTAATTCCTCAAACTACCGTCCTATTGCTTTAATTTCCTGCCTCTCTAAAGTTTTTTAATCTATCCTCAACAGGAAGATTCTTAAACATCTATCACTTCACAACCTTCTATCTGATCGCCAGTATGGGTTCTGTCAAGACCGCCCTAATGGTGATCTGGCCTTCCTTACTGAGTCTTAGTCATCCTCTTTTAGAGATTCTGGTGAAACTTTTGCTGTTGCCTTGGACATATCAAAAGCTTTTGATAAAGTCTGGCACAAAGCTTTGATTTTCAAACTACCCCCCTACGGCTTCTATCCTTCTCTCAGTAACTTCATCTCAAGTTTCCTTTCTGATCGTTCTATTGCTGCTGTGGTAGACGGTCACTGTTCTTCTAAATCTATTAACAGTGGTGTTCCTCAAGGTTCTTTTCTGTCACCCACTCTTCTTCGGATTCATCAATGATCTTCTAAATCAAACTTCTTGTTCTATCCACCCTTATGCTGATGATACCACCCTGCACTTTTCCACGTCTTTTCATAAACGTCCAGCCCTTCAGGAAGTAAACATTTCACGCAGGGAAGCCACAGAACGCTTGACTTCTGATCTTTCTAAAATTTCAGATTGGGGCAGAGCAAATTTGGTATTGATCAATGCCTCAAAAACTCAATTCCTCTATCTGTCAACTCGACACAATCTTCCAGACAACTATCCCTTCTTCTTCAATGACACTCAACTGCCCCCCTCTTCTACACTGAACATTCTCGGTCTGTCCTTTACTTATAATCTGAACTGGAAACTTCACATCTCATCTCTAGCTAAAACAGCTTCTATGAAGTTAGGTGTTCTGAGACGTCGCCGCCAGTTTTTCTCACCCTTCCAGCTGCTAACTCTGTACAAGGGCCTTATCCGTCCATGTGTGGAGTATGCTTCATGTCTGGGGAGATTCCACTCATACCACTCTTCTTGACAGGGTGGAATCAAAAGCTTTTCATCTCATCAACTCTCCTCTAACCAACTGTCTTCAGCCTCTCTCTCATCGTCGCAGTGTTGCATTTCTAGTTGTCCTTTACCGCTATTTTCATGCTAACTGCTCTTCTGATCTTGCTAACTGCATGCCTCCCCTCCTCCTTTGGCCTCGTTGCACAAGACTTTGTTCTTTCTCTCAACCCTATTCTGTCCACCTCCCTAATGCAAGAGTTAACCAGTATTCTCAATCATTCATCCCTTTCTTTGGTAATCTCTGGAACTCCTTGCCTGCTTCTGTATTTCCTCCTTCCTATGACTTTAATTCCTTCAAGAGGGAGGTTTCAAGACACTTATCCTTCAATTTTTGACTACCGCTTTGGATCCTTTTATGGGACTGGCATCTCAGTGGGGTTTTTTTTTTTAATTGAATTTTTATTGCCCTTGACCAGTGTCCCTCCTACAAAGATAAAAATATATATATATATATATAATATAGGCAAACTTCCAGCAAGAAGAAAACGTAGATGTTGGCAATGATGAAAGATTTTCGCTAGGTAAGGTGTAAGCACAAAGGCACTGTCAGAGAACAATAGAAGGGAACCCATCAGGTCCATAAGTCTTCCGAGGGTTTAGGCCAGCGAAGGCAAGGAAAACATTATTGCGAAGAATTTTAATTGGTAGCATGAAGTGGTCAGAGGGTGGAGGAGAGAGAGGAACAAGCTTTGAATCATCAAGGGCATAGTTTTTAACAAAGGTCTGAACGAAGTTTTAAGCTTTAGAGATAGAGTAGTGGTGCCATCTGGTTGAAATAAAGGAGGGAAAGAAGAAAAAGAAAAATTATTGAAGACGTTTTTTGCTAGGTGTCAGAAGTCACGAGGGGAGTTAGATCTTGAAAGATTTTGACACTTTCTATTAATGAAGGAGTTTTTAGCTAGTTGGAGAACAGACAGTATGATTCCGGAAAGAAATATAAAGTACATGAGATTCTGGTGATGGAAAGTTCAAGTACCTTTTGTGGGCCACTTCTCTATCATGTATAAGATGAGAAGAGGCTGTGTTTAACCAAGGTTTGGAAGGTTTAGGTCGAGAAAAAGAGTGAGGAATGTATGCCTCCATGCCAGACACTATCACTTCTGTTATGCATTCAGCACACAGAGACGGGTCTCTGAAGATCCTGTCTAGAAGAGCGTTATGACTGGAACCCCATCCAACGCATGTGAAGCATTCTCCATACATGGATACATGGACGGATAAGGCCTCTGTATAGAGTTAGCAGCTGCGGGGGTGAGAAAACTTGCGGAGACATCTCAGGATGCCTAACTTCATAGAAGCTGTTTTGGATAGAGATGAGATGTGAAGTTTTCAGTAGAGCGGCCTTGCTGGATCCCATACTGGCAATCAGATAGAAGGTTGTGAAATGATAGATGTTAAAGAATCTTCCTGTTGAGGATAAATAAAAAAAAAAACTTTAGATCGGCAGGAAATTAAACTAATAGCATGGTAGTTTGAGGGATTAGTACGGTCACCTTTTTTTTTAGGAACAGGCTTAATGTAGGCTAACTTCCAGCAAGAAGTAAAGACAGATGTCGAGAGACCGGGTTGAAAGGGTTTAGGCAAGGTGCAAGCACAGAGGCAATGTTTTAGAAAACAATAGAAGGGACCTTATCATGTCTTAAATCTTCTGAGGGTTTGGGCCAGCGAGGACATGGAAAACCATTGCAAATAATTTTAATAGGTAGCATGAAGTAGTCAGAGGGTGCAGCTTAGCACAGAACACGCACCTGTGCCTAATAATTTCATACTGAGATTTCTAAAAATGCAACATTTTCCAACAATAAAAATGGTTTTCGCCCTTAAAGGTGGTATACTCGTATAACCAATACCCAGCCCCATCACCCTATTACTCATATGACTTACAAAAGACAGCGTTACTCGAATGACCAGCTCTCACAATCAAACACTTGCTTGCCTTTTTGACATGACTTTTCAGCTGAACTATTAGGGTGGGAAAGGCAGATGAAGAGGGTGGTCCGATATAATGACCAGCCAACCTCCCTGGGGAAAGCACATGTGACACTCATAGCTCCTCACAGACCCTCCCTCAGCCCAAAAGCATTTTAACCTCAATAAATCATTGCACTGATACTATAGGGAGTAGCTGGAATTTCATTCATTCATGAGTATTTGTTTCAACACGCTACTACAACGGGAAATGTGGAAAATTAAGAGGAGATTAATACTTGGTAGGCATTGCAGTAAAAGCCAAGAGCGTCAAGGAAACAGCTTAAGAAATCATTCACCCTCCCCACATAACTCAACAACCCCTTTATAGAGAACACAGAATGAATAGCAGAAACTTACTGAGACAAACAATAACATATTAGTTCATCCCCTATAATATATATATATATATATATATATATATATATATATATATATATATATATATATATATATATATATATATATATATATATATATATATATATATATATATATATATATATATATATATATATATAATAATAATAATAATAATAATAATAAACGGTTTATTATTTAGGCAGTTAACAAACTGTAACAAAGTTACATAGGGGGTGGGGAAAAACTTAACATTAATCCTAAAGGTAAGTCTAATCTAGGAGGGAAATACTAATGATTGATGGCTCGCACCATGGTGGGAATCGCACTGAGTCTGTAACGGTCTGTAAAATAACGCCTTCAGGGGCGTTATTTTGTTGTGGTGTCTGGTGGCACGGACCGGGCGAGGCGCGTCAGGCGGCAGCATGTTTCTGAGACGTGGATGATGCAGTAGTCCCCTTTCAAAGTTTATATATATATATATATATATATATATATATATATATATATATATATATATATATATATATATATATATATATATATATATATATATATATACATATATTTGTGAAGCCAGGCAGTAAGTTTTCTTTCAGGCAGACGATGTTAAAAGTTATGGCACGTCCTCCATCATTTATTTTCTTGTGGGTGTTTTCTATTTTTCGTAGTCTTCCGGAGGTGTTCAGGAAGTTTGCTGAGTATGTGTTCATATGGCGACGTTTCGGATCTTCCTAGATCCATCTTCAGGCTGGGTTTGGTCGGCGTTTTTTTTATTATTATTTTTATTAAGGGGTAAAAAACAGATAGGTAGCTAAAGAGAAAGTGGGTGGGAAGAGAGGGGGTGAAAGAAAGTAAAAGAAAAAATAGATATTGGGCTTGGCCACTTTTTTGCAAACCAAGACACACACTCCTTATTCACACACTCACTCGCGAGTCACAAATGCACTGGCAGAACCACAACTTTCCCTACAACACAGACTTAGGAAGAAGGTGTATTTGTCACACTGTGCTGGAGAGAGACAACGTATGTATTTCTTGTGCATTTCCCTTGTGCGTAACTTAGTGTGTCAGCCTTCCTCGAGAGATACACAACTAAACCCTAGCATTTTTTGACTGCCATGTGCTGTGACCCCGAGTTAAATTATGTACAAAGTTGTGACTTAAACAAGTATATACAATGACAAAGTATAAGGTGTCTCCTTAATAGACTTCGAATTTTCCACAGACAGACAGTCGTCATTTCGTATTAAGGTTAGTTGGTACATAATATATTTAATAAGTTGCATAGAGTTTAGTGTAGTGAAATAAGGTAAGTAAGGTTTGGTAGGGTATAGTATATAGCATAAGGTAGGGTGGATAGGATAATTAGGTTAAGGTCTAGGTAAGGATAAGGAATTAGGATACAGGAGTAAGGGAATCTGCAACGTAGTCTTCGGTGCTCCATTTGTAGTCCATTAGGCTCGTCCCTCTGGATACAACCACAATCATACCTGTGAAAACTAGAAGAAAAATTAACTCGAGTAATTATTGCCTGAGGTTCCTCCATGTTAATAATAGTACTGCACTTAAGGAAACACGTGTGTTTGTTATTTCGTCTGGTCACAAGTTTTTCGTATTGTGCATTTTCACTCATTCTTATTGTCTCCCAGGTTTTTTGAGCTTTGTAGTGGGTAGAGGTATTTAGAGGGGTAATATTATATTTAATGTAAAACTGCTCAGTATTCAATTGTTCGTCTTCATTACAATGTATAAATCTAACAGTTGTGTTTAGGACATTGTAATTTTCTTTTTTTGGGATAAGGAAGCCATGCATATTTGTATTGTAGGATATTCTAGGGCAGGTATTAATAAAGTTTTAACTAGAGTCGTTTTCAGTTTAGGTATTAAGTTACTAAACTCTTCTGAGTTGACTTAGAATTCCTCTGCCCTTATTTATTTTTTTTGTGATATGGCCTATGAATCCTGTTATGTTAATGTTAAAACCAAGTAGTTTGCCTTTATTGCAAGCTTCGATTTCTTTGCCACTGACTGTATTTTTTATGATTCAAGTTGAGCAATTGGTATTGTTTAAAATTTTTCTTCACTTGTTTTCATTTTCCATTTTCTCTCAAATTTATTTATCATTTAAATTTCTCTTTCAACTTTTACTTTCATTATTAATTTTGATTTACTTGGTGTTGTTATAAACTAGGTTATGTCATCCGCATACATAGTGTCAATACAACCATATTCAGGTGGAGAAAGGTCGTTAGTATGTAAAGTATATAGAGAAGGCGATAACACGCTGCCCTTTCGGAAAACCACTTAATAATCTTATCTCATTACTATAATCATTACCGATGATTCTGTAGTCCAAGAAATTACACAACGTTTTTTTTCTAGCATGTCAGGAAGTCCATGTCTTAAGATTTTATAATTAAGCCCATTATGCTACACTTTATCAAAAGCTTTAGTGATATCTCTTAGGACGAAGTACACCTGTTTTTTTTGTCCCCTAAAGCATTGGCGATTGTTTCGTAAGTTGTTGTTATTGCCGTGTAAATACCTTTATATGTCCTGAAGCCACGTTGTCTTTCTTTCCAAATGTTATTTTCAGATAAAAAAGGTGTTTACCTTGTATAAGTCTTTCAAAGTCCGGTTCTAATTTTTTCTAAACTCGTCATTCTCCACCGAGAAAAAGCAGCTGGACAGTTTTATTTCACCTCTCTCTGTTTTACATAGAATTTGTTTCTCATCAATTTTTTTTTATTTGTGTATGTCCATTTTATCTTTTTACTTCTTACATTTTTTTTTTTTTTTTATCAGTTCCACAGTTGAAGACTGTGGTCTTTTGATGGTCTTTTGAGTTTAGTTTCATTATAGATGCAGCTTCACTGCTTACGCTTATATTACTTAAACTGCTTTGCCTACTAAATCCTTACTGTTCTTCAAGTATGTCTTGTTGAGTGGGGTCAAGACTCACAGCACCAGTCGCAGGTTGTTCAGAACTGCCATCAGGTATTATTATGTTTGGAAAATTATTTGCACTTAATACTTTGTTAAGCTCGTCAGCGTAGGACCCTGGCCTTTCCTGGTTCTTAAATTGAGCATGTGCAGCACAAATGTGGATTTTAATAAATTCCTGTTTTGTAATTTTAAGAATGTTGTAAGTTGGTATTTTGGGTCATTAGACACTGATATTAAAGTAGATCATATTTTGTTTTGTATTTAGTTGTGCTCTTTTGTCTTTTAAGATTTCTTTTCTTATACGGCACTTCATTGCAAGAGAACTATAGTTGTCTCCACAATTTAAACATTTTTTTGTTTGACTCTCGGCATTGATGCCACATGTATCGTCCTTTTGTGCTACGCTCAAAGCAGATTTTGAACTCTGCTTTTTGGGCATGCATTAGTGTAATGATGTTCTAGAGTGTAGCAGCGCATACAATATTAGATGGGGATATATGTCTCTAGTTTAATTTCATGTCCAGGGATACTTATCTTGAAGGCTTTGAGTCCTTTCTCTGTACATTTTTTTGGCAAGTAGGGTCTGAGTGAAAGTTATCTTTAGTGTTGGAGAGTTGGGAAACTTGTAAATGTTTTTAATTTCATCCTCATTTATCCAATCATTATCCTTTATTATTTCCTCTCTAATATCCACTGCATTTTTCTCATAAGCAAGATCATCCACTCTAGATCACACTCTTCCTGGCTTTTAAGTCTGGAGGCATAATAGGGGTAAAATAATTCTGAGTGAGTTCAAATTTGGTGTCAGTGGCAAAGATGTTATCAGCATGATGTTCATTGAAAGTTAACACGGCAAAACCATCATGTGTATTCAAAATCCTGCTGATCTCAATTTCCTTTATACATAGGATTTCAGTAAGCTTAAGTTTGTTATCTCTGTCATTAGGGCTCCTACATTTTATTTTAATCCTTGTCATTTTGTAACATAGTACCTACAGCAGTCCGGAGAAGGACCTAACGCTTGACTGCTGCCCCTTATGGGTCTTCCACCTAGCTGTCGAGTCGCTAACGCCCAGGCTGTCTTCCTATGACCGACCCTCTGAGGGTTCCCCTCAGGGAGCTGCCCTACGAGGCAGTCCTTACAGGGTCAAAACTTTCTACCAACTCAGAGCCGATTCTAAATGGGCGAAAAACACGAAGTCTGAAAGAAAAACAAAGTCCACAGAGTGGGCATGAAACGGCTAAGTCCACAAAGTGGCTGCCAAAAAACAGAGTCCACAGAGTGGGCGCACAGCTTGCAAGTCCACAAAGTGGACACCAAAAACAAAGTCCACAGACTGAACTTTAGCTGGCACACTCAAAAGAGACCAAGTCCGGTGCAGCTCAGTGTGGAGACTAAGTCCACAACGCTGGGAGCGCGCGGCTGAGGTGTTGCTGCACTGACTCTGAGTCTTCGAGTCTGCTGGTCGGCATTGCTTTGTTTACTTTTAGAAAGATTGCTGGTCGGCGTCTGGTGAGCAGATTGGTTGTATACCGTCTTGGCGGATCACAGGGATGGGAGAGGGCGGAGCTGAGCGCGGTGATTGGCTCGCCTGTGTCAACTCGTGATTCGCTGAGCTCCTTTGCGTCTTGCTATGGGATATACTTGGAAGTTATCTGCTTGCCTGTTGATTGTAGGTTTCTTTGTTGTTATGCATATTGCTTCTAGGAAGAGGAAACGTCGATAGTCACTTTCCCTATCAAGTACTGTTGTTTTACTTTCCAGATCTCGATGAGTGAAGCTTGAGTTATGCTTAGCAGCATAGTGGTCTTTGATAGCGCCATTGGATAGGTGACAGGTGAGACGCCGAGATAGGGAGGTCCTCGTCATTCCAATGTAAGAATGAGGCCCACACTCCTCACTGTTGCAAGCGTGTTGGTAAATGACGTGATCTTCCGGGCATCTTGGTTGTGCTGGGTCGGTTTCGGAGAAGTAGATGGGATATCTTTCTTGTTTTGTAGTAGATGGTACACTTTCTGAATACCTCTGCAAGACTACACGAAAACTAGAAAACACCAAAAAAAAAAATATATATATATATATATATATATATATATATATATATATATATATATATATATATATATATATATATATATATATATATATATATATATATAATGGAGAGAGAGAGAGAGAGAGAGAGAGAGAGAGAGAGAGAGAGAGAGAGAGAGAGAGAGAGAGAGAGAGTAGTTCTCTGGTATTTGCTTTTCAGCATCTAGTGGACTGATATCCAATCTCCTAACAGGTTGATGAGAACATGAAAAACTGTCAGAAACGCAACGCTGTCCTTGATCAGAAGCTATGGTTTAGGAAGAATTTGTTCTCTCGAGACAGTGATGGAAAAGCCAATATTGATCAGATGACTGTCTCCGAGATTATCAATGGAAACGTAAGTGACAAATAATATACAAATTGTGTGAAATATGAATGTTATATATATATATATATATATATATATATATATATATATATATATATATATATATATATATATATATATATATATATATATATATATATATATATATGCAATTATTTATTTATTTTATTATTATTATTTTTTTTACCTAATTTAAGACTAGGTGCCTGTGAGACTATGTATCTAGACAACTAAAAAGACCAAGGAAGTAAGATCTGTTATTATTTATTCATTTTTCTTTTTCTTTTTTTTCTTTTTCTGATAACCATATTTCTTTTTTTTTTTTTTTATCTTTCGATAATCAAATTTTTCAGAGAGACATGTTTCCGGGTCTCATCCCTTTAGTGCGCCAATATCTTAGCGCGTTGAACATAGATGCAAACACAGCATGCACAATTAACCGATATTTGCAACTGATTAGTGCACGGGCAGCAGGAACGGTCATGACCACCGCTTCTTGGATCAGAAGTTTCGTCACTTCGCACCCAGAGTACAGGTGAGTGTAGTAAACTGAATAACTGCATCTTAAAGAGAAGGAGAAACACACACACACACAACACAACACAACACAAGACACACACACACACACACACACACACACACACAATATATATATATATATATATATATATATATATATATATATATATATATATATATATATATATATATATATATATATATATATATATATATATATATATATATATATATATATTGGAGGAGGAGGCAGTAGACACCTGCCGAAACGATAATTACTCCCAGTGAGGTCTAAAGCACTGTTCAGGGGGTGCTGTGAACTTATCATTAAACCCAGCTGTGACCTCACTGAACGTTTCCCTTTGTGTCTCACAACACAAGGGGGCAGTCACAGCCTGCCCTCTAAAGACAACTCTCTTCCTCCACACAAAACTACAAGCACCTAATAACACACACACCCTTGACTCAAAAATTTTAAAATCATGGCGACTCCTACACCAGCTTCGGAGCCCCCATCTGGGGAGGGGACCATAAATGTCCCCAGGTCGGACTGCCTTTCCGTCGACGACCCTAAGTGTCTTGACACCCCCCTCAACTTTTTCTTCATTAACTTCTGCAACATTCGCGGTCTAAGATCTAATTTTCAATCTGTAGAACACCACCTCTCCTCTTCTAAACCTCATCTTCTTTTCCTCACTGAAACTCAGGTGTCTCAGGCAACTGACAGTAGCCCCTTATCTGTTCCCTCCTAATTTCTCTATCCTCATTTTCGATCCAAAGCTGGATGCTGCGTTTATGTGCGCAATGACTTAACCTGCTCTCGTGCCCACGCTCTTGAATCTTCCGAGTTTTCCACCATCTGGCTACGACTACAGAGTCATTCTCATACTAAATTTATCTGTGCTGTATACCTCTCTCCTAACTCCTCTGACTATAAGAAATTCTTTGACTACTTAACTTCCAAAGTGGAGCACATTCTGACCCTCTTCCCTTTTGCAGAAATCTCCATTCTTGGAGACTTCAATGTTCACCACCAGCTTTGGCTTTCCTCTCCCTTCACTGACCATCCTGGTGAACTAGCCTACAACTTTGCTATCCTCCATGACCTAGAGCAATTGGTGCAACACCCTACTCGTATTCCTGACCGTCTTGGAGATACGCCCAACATTCTTGACCTTTTCCTGACCTCTAATCCTTCTACTTATGCTGTCACCCTTTCTTCTCCGTTGGGCTCCTCCGATCACAATCTCATATCTTTATCTTCCCCTATCACTTCAATCCCTTCTCAGGATCCCCCTAAGCGAAGGTGCCTCTGGCGTTTTGCCTCTGCTAGTTGGGGGCACCTGAGGAGGTATTTTGCTGATTTTCCTTGGAATGACTACTGCTTCCGTGTCAGAGACCCGTCTTTGTGTGCTGAGCGCATAACAGAGGTGATAGTGTCTGGCATGGAGGCGTACATTCCTCACTCTTTTTCTCGTCCTAAACCTTCTAAACCTTGGTTTAACACAGCTTGTTCTCGTGCTATACATGATAGAGAGGTGGCCCACAAAAGGTACTTAAGCCTTCCATCACCAGAATCTCATGCACTTTATATTTCTGCCCGGAACCATGCCAAGTCTGTTCTCCAACTAGCCAAAACTCCTTCATTAACAGAAAATGTCAAAACCTTTCAAGATCTAACTCCCCTCGTGATTTCTAGCATCTAGCCAAAACCAATAATTTTGCTTCTTCTTCTTTCCCTCCTCTACTTCAACCAGATGGCACCACTGCTATCACATCTATTTCTAAATCTGAACTTTTTGCTCAAACCTTTGCTAAAAACTCTACCTTGGATGATTCTGGGCTTGTTCCTCCCTCTCCTCCACCCTCTGACTACTTCATGCCACGTATTAAAATTCTTCGCAATGATGTTTTCCATGCCCTCGCTGGCCTAAACCCTCGGAAGGCTTATGGACCTATTGTTCTCCGAAACTGTGCCTCCGTGCTTGCACCTTGCCTAGTCAAACTCTTTCAGCTCTGTCTGTCAACATCTACCTTTCCTTCTTGCTGGAAGTTTGCCTACATTCAACCTGTTCCTAAAAAGGGTGACCGCTCTAATCCCTCAAACTACCGTCCTATTGCTTTAATTTCCTGCTTATCTAAAGTTTTTGAATCTATCCTCAACAGGAAGATTCTTAAACATCTATCACTTCACAACCTTCTATCTGATCGCCAGTATGGGTTCCGTCAAGGCCGCTCTACTGGTGATCTTCTGGCTTTCCTTACTGAGTCTTGGTCATCCTCTTTTAGAGACTTTGGTGAAACTTTTGCTGTTGCCTTGGACATCTCAAAAGCCTTTGATAGAGTCTGGCACAAAGCTTTGATTTCCAAACTACCCTCCTACGGTTTCTATCCTTCTCTCTGTAACTTCATCTCAAGTTTCCTTTCTGACCGTTCTATTGCTGCTGTGGTAGACGGTCACTGTTCTTCTCCTAAATCTATTAACAGTGGTGTTCCTCAGGGTTCTGTCCTGTCACCCACTCTCTTCTTATTATTCATTAATGATCTTCTAAACCAAACTTCTTGTCCTATCCACTCCTACGCTGATGATACCACCCTGCACTTTTACACGTCTTTTCATAGACGTCCAACCCTTCAGGAGGTAAACATATCACGCAGGGAAGCCACAGAACGCCTGACTTCTGATCTTTCTAAAATTTCTGATTGGGGCAGAGCAAACTTGGTATTGTTGAATGCCTCAAAAACTCAATTCCTCCGTCTATCAACTCGACACAACCTTCCAGACAACTATCCCCTCTTCTTCAATGACATTCAACTGTCCCCCTCTTCTACACTGAACATCCTTGGTCTGTCCTTTACTTATAATCTGAAATGGAAACTTCACATCTCATCTCTAGCTAAAACAGCTCCTATGAAGTTAGGTGTTCTGAGACGTCTCCGCCAGTTTTTCTCACCCCCCCAGCTGCTAACTCTGTACAAGGGCCTTACCCGTCCATGTATGGAGTATGCTTCACATGTCTGGGGGGGTTCCACTCATACTGCTCTTCTAGACAGGGTGGAATCAAAAGCTTTTCGTCTCATCAACTCCTCTCCTCTAATTGACTGTCTTCAGCCCCTCTCTCACTGCCGCAATGTTGCATATCTAGCTGTCTTCTACCGCTATTTTCATGCCAACTGCTCTTCTGATCCTGCTAACTGCATGCCTCCCCTCCTTCCGCGGCCTCGCTGCACAAGACTTTCTTCTTTCTCTCACCCCTATTCTGTCCACCTCTCTAACGCAAGAGTTAACCAGTATTCTCAATCATTCATCTCTTTCTCTGGTAAACTCTGGAACTCCCTGCCTGCTTCTGTATTTCCACCTTCCTATGACTTGAATTCCTTCAAGAGGGAGGTTTCAAGACACTTATCCACCAATTTTTGACCACTGCTTTGATCCTTTTATGGGACTGGCATTTCAGTGGGCATTTTTTTTATTAGATTTTTGTTGCCCTTGGCCAGTATCCTTCCTACATAAAAAAAAAATATATATATATATATATATATATATATATATATATATATATATATATATATATATATATATATATATATATATATATATATATTTATATATATATATAAAGTAACTTTGGTTTCGGTTGGCGTCTAGTGTCTCCTCCAAAAGATAAACTTTTTACTTAAATGGTAAAAAGAGCAATTTTTTTTTTGTATATATATATATATATATATATATATATATATATATATATATATATATATATATATATATATATATATATATATATATATATACAAATTTTTGTACTCATAATTGCTTCAGTTACCGTACAATGTTTCGGTTTTCTAACAAGCTTAGTCACGCCTCATCTGTTATTCATTGCATATCTGCGCCATACTGTTCTCTTTCTAGCGACATTTCTCCTGTTCATTACTTCTAGTAAGCAACTATGGGACCCGAGAAAGTTACTTAAACGGGAAGACCAGAAAGAAAAACAAGCAGAACAACAGCAGAGACAAAGATCATATGGAAGCATGGAAATGGCGTCCGTGTTTCTGCTCTCGCTTTGAAGTATGGCTTAGCAAAGTCATCGATCTGTGCCATCCTTAAGAAAAAGGAAGCAATGAAAGAAGCAAATGTTGCCAAAGGAGTGAATTTGATCACCAAGCAAAGATCACGGATATTAGAAAAGTGGAAAAGTTGCTGCTAATTTGGATCAACGAAAAGCAGTTGACCGGTGAGAGTATTTCAGAGGCTATAATTTGTGAGAAAGCAAGGCTTTTGCACCAGGACTTGCTTATGAAAAACCCGATGTACAAGTTCTCAGACTGACTTGTTTAAGTCTATTTGAGGGTAGTTTGAAAAGTTTAAGAAGCGAAGTGGTATACACAGCGTGGTTCGCCATGGAGAGGCTTCAAATGCTAGCAAGAAAGATGCAGAAGAATCTGTGAAAGAATTCGGTACATGTGTAACTGCTAACGGTTTTATCCCCCATCGTTTAATTGTGATGAGACTGGACCCTTATGAAAAAAAAAAAATGCCCAATATAACATACATAACCCAAGAGGAAATGTATCAGTCTTAACAATTATTATTATTATTATATATGTATATTCATCATTTCATATATGCATTTCACATGCGATGTGTTGACATATTCATTCCACGTGTGCCCATGGCCTTCCAGTCTATTCTATTTTTAACCTTTCTCCTCCTTCTCTACCTCTCAAGGGACTTCACAGTCCTTAGGAAAAACACCTACCCTCGCTTCTGAGTCTTTCCTTCCTGGTCATAGGCCAAAATAACGAGCTCTCCCATTGGCTCCATCACCTCATTTCCTGGGATCTCATTGGTCATTTCTTCACCCTAAAAGCTGTATCATGATCCACTTCTCTGAGATAAATATAGCCCGCATGCGTAGCTCATTTCCACTCAGTTCCAGTCAGAGTCAGTCTCGGTCGCTCATTCATTTCCCGTCCGAGTCACAGTCAGTCTTGTCTTGAGAGACGCTGCTCAGTCATCATCACTAGTAGCAGTTCATATCAATTCAGAGAGAGAGAGAATAATCAATTGTCACGTTTATAATCAAGAGAGAATAATCAATTGTCACGTTCATCTGTGTCTCATCTTGTATCAAGTGTGTACATTCTCTCTATTATTAAATCAAGAAGAACTCTCATCATTCGTGTCTTTTACTCACACACACCAACTATATCGACTTACTACCCACGACTTACACTCTACTAACAATATCAAGCTCACTACTGGTCCTCCTTGCTATCAACAATACCAAGCTCACTACCGGGCCTCCACGTTACCAACACACTAAGCTCCTCATCTAAACCAGGAACAGTAGTGGAGAGGTAACACAATCTCAGAACAAAGAGGTGGACATACAAATCTCGATACAAAGTGGTGGTCAGCGGTATTGTGCGATCGAAGACACATGAATGAACTCTCTACTCTCTCACAGAACAAGTACATGCTGAGACTTTAGGAGACTCTCTTCCTCTTCTCACAGTCACATCACTGTTTTACCTCCTGTTATTAATCTCACTGGTATATCTGGGAAAATCATCTTACCTCACGGGAAGGTACTCTTATCACTGTCCTTATCACCCCAGGAACCAGACATATATGATTATTTCTACATTGTATCAGATGTATTTTTCAGTGTTGATCTTCTCATAGGCTTCAACACCATGTGTAAATGACATTTGTCTTTTCCCTACCATCAAAGAGATCGTTCATAGGGATACTTATATTCCTACTGTTCTTCCCTCTGATACTTCTTCTCTTGTTGATGTAGTAACATCTGTTGCAACTTTTCCTTCTACTAGCGATCAAATATTATCTATGCGGGATTCTTGTGTCACATCACTTAATTTGCCTGTCTCACAGCCTCAGTCTCATTCATCTTCCCAGTTAGACCACGGTGTAAACACATTTTGCTTGCAGATCCGGTAACGCTATCTGAATGTGTTTTATATGTTGTAAATGCTAAGTTTAAGTCTTCTTTATCAGGCACTGATATCCTCTGTTATCGATAACAATCTCCATGCAAAGGTGCTGAGTTAGAATGCATTCCTACCACAATCGATGATAACAGATTCTGCAAAATCAGGCTGAAAAATGTCACATCTACGCCTGTCAAGGTCAAAGCAGATGTGCTTCTCGGAGAAGACTTATCTTACTCTGAGAAAATTGTAATTTTGGATGATTTATCTTCTTCCTCTATTAATAATGTGTCTGCATCTGACAGTCATGACATGTCTTCTCTCCCGCTTATCAGGGATGATCACACTTGATTTCCCAGAATCTCAACATGAAGTACTCGCTCTCCTAAATTATTTCAGGAACGTTGTCTCACTCTCTGGTGAACCTCTGGGCCACACAGACGTCATCACTCACGTTATTCATCTGACGCCTGGGTCCAGACCAACTTACACCCCCAGCTATAGGGTGCCACACAGCCGTCGTGTTCTGCCTGATGAAGCTGTGCGATGTACGCTACTTCAGGATGCAGTGGAACTTGCCTGTTCACCTCATAATGCTCCCTTGTTACTCGTTCCAAAAAAAAACAAGGCGATTGGCGTGTCGTTGTCGACTTCAGGAAACTAAGCGTATCTACCATTCCTGACCGTTACCCAATGCCAAAGTTAGGTGATCTTCAGTCTCTCGGTGATTCAAATGCGGTATTTTCCATCCTAGATTTATCCTCAGGATTCTTGCAAGTTGAATTAGAGGAAACTTCACGGCCATATATTCCTTTCACTACCTCCTCTGGCCAATACATGTTCAGGTTCAAGCGCGTGGCTCAAGATCTACGTAACTCACCTTTAACGGTTCAGAGAATTATGGATTCTCTTCTCTCAGGTCTCATCGGTAAAGGTGTGTTCTGCTTCCTTGATGACGTTATCATTGTATCAAAGTCTCTTCAGGACCTTTTTCACACGCGGTCTCTCGTTCTGTCACGCTTTCAAGCTGCTGGCCTAAAGATCAAACTCAACAAATGCTCGTTTTTCCAACAGCAAGTCAAATTCCTTGGCCACAAAGTCGCCAGAGATGGTATTCACACTTATAATGACAAGGTAAATGCTGTGAAAAATTTCCCTGTTCGTATTAATATCGATCAGATCATGCAATCCATCGGTTTTGTTGGATTTTATCATCAATTCATCAAATATTTTTGCCTTATCGCTCAACCTCTAACTCATTTACTCAAGAAAAATGTTGCATTCATCTGTTCTGAAAAAGAAACAAAATGCCTTGATCTTTTCAAAACTGCCTTGTGTCAAGCACCAATCCTTGCTTTTCCTGATTTCGAGAAAGATTTCATCTTATACACAGACATTTCTGGCTTTGGAATTAGTGCTGTCCTCATGCAGAAAGATTAACATAGTAAATATCGTGTATTAGCATATGCTAGCAGACTTCTCAACAAGGCAGAACAAAATTATGATGTCACAAAGCGTGAAAGTCTCGCCGTGATCTGAGCGTTCCGTAATTAGAGACGTCGCAGTGAGGCTGGTAGACACCTATCAGCGCCAGCATTTTTAATTGTCTCCGATTTCCTGGGGCAAAGGGGTGTCTTAGCTAAATTTGAAATCGATGTGCAGGAAAAGTACAGCATGAATTGCTGCACAAGTGTATCTAAAATTAAAAACATAACCCTTAATATTAATATTCATACTTACTGGTGTATGATAAGGCTTTGTTAATTGAATTACAAGATAAAACTAAAAATAGGTAATGATTTTTTTTTAAGTATGAACAGTAAAAATAAAAGGATGTTGATTTCGGCTTGTGCATTTTATCTGGGAATGTTGAAAAATATCAGATATCACTGACACGTCTTGTATATGAAAGTAATCAGTGAAATAAAAAAAAAAGAACAGCACCGCTGGCGGACGTACGACGTATTTATCTTGATCATGATTCTTCAGTTAAAGAGAGCGCCGCGCGCCGTTAGGAAGGAGTGTAAAGTGTAAACAATAGCCTCTCAGTTCTGCCGATACAAAGGCCTGACTCAGAAGAAATACTGGATCAATCTGTACCATCAAGATCAAGTTGGAGCCTGGAAGCTACAAGTATGCCGAATTTTACGTGTGTCGTAGCAGACTGCACATCAGACTCAAGAAAAGGGAAGAGAAAGACCGACCAAGTAACTGAAGATGTCAAACGATTTGTGAGATTTCCAAGTGCAAAAAAGGAACCTAAAAGGAGGAAGATGTGGGAGGAGAGGTGCAGGCGTGCAGGTGGATGGAAGGCAACACAGAATCACGCTGTATGCTCCTTACACTTTTTGGACTGGAACAATGAACCATCACCTGAACATTCAGACCCAACTTTATTCGCTTATAATGGGTGGGGAAGAAACCATCATGCAGTTATTAATAGGAAGGCAAACAGTCTCCAGTGCCAAGGGCTTTTCAGACTGTGCAGTCTGCCTCCTGCACAAAGCTCGTACATATGTCATGTTGTGGTCTTCTTGATTCAGTTCTACTTCATCAATGTGTGACTCTATGAAGAGCTGATATCCCCTTTCTTTTTCATATGATATAGCCCGTTCTGAGAACCACCCTCCCTTAGAAAGGAGATACACCAAGCATTTGGCTGACGTCAGGTGAGGTAGGGATGTTAAGTCTTTTTCCCATGAGGTTATGACACGTGGATCGGAAAATAAGATTACATTTCCGTTTACGGAAACTGTTCTTCTTGTAATACCAGCTACCTCAACATCACTCGGCTGTGTGATTTCCGTGATGCCTGGATGGCCTTCTCGACCATGCCAACCAGCACTGCTTTACTATATCCAGAATAGGGTATAGCTCGTTCTTTCAGGAATTTTCTTAATTCCGCTGTAGTCCATGATTGTGGCGGTGATGTATCCATTGTGCAGGGTAGTCGAGTAAGCGTAGTCCTGTGTTTTGGTTTGCTCGCTGCCCCAGTACCCGAGGATAGTGATCGTACCGCAAAAATAAAGTTTCTGATACAAAATTATATTTTCTTTACATTAAACGGATTTGCCTGTTGTTTAGTACATGAAAATGCAAGTACTCGTATATATTAGTATACTTCCATTGAGGTCAGTAGAAAATTACAGATTGCCTGCCTTGATACACTTATAGGCTCTTTTAAGAATATCATCTGAAATTATGAATAGAGGCTCAAACAATGTCATGTGCTGTCAGTTATCACGAAATTAATTGACTTAAAATTCAGGTGCATTACTGTGCAACGATACACCTTTGTAAGCTTGTAAAATCTTGCCCCAAAAAGTATTTATTTTCCGGCGAGAATTAAAAATTCTGGCGCTATCTGGTATCAAAACGCTGACTGCGACGTCTATAATTTTCGCGAACTCATTTTAGGCTATAAGATTCAAGTCCACACTGATCATTATGCTGTCACAGAGACCTTCAAAGGCAACAACTTCACAGTTTAATTTGCTTGCTGACATCTCACGATCAAGAATTTAATTCTACATTTTCTTTTATTCCCGACAAGGCAAACTCAGTGGCAGACGCACTATCACGCGGTGTTGCCGCTATCTCCGCCATCACAGAGAATCCTACCATGCCAACTGAGGATGAAATGAGGAAACATCAACATTCAGACGCGTTCTGTTCTAGTGTTGCTATTATCTTGAATCTGGTTATGAAACAAATCTTCCTCAGTTGCAAGTGAGTGCTGATACGTTTTCATGCAAGACTGTCTCTTGTATAATTCGAGTGATGTCTCTACTGACGATTCTAGTGATTTTTTTTTTATCTCAGCTCGTGATACCTCGGTCGTTAGTGAGTACTATACTCCACGTTCACGACTCACCCCACGCAGGACATCCAGGTCGGGACAGATGCCTCGCACAAACAAAACAATCATATTTCTGGCCGACTACGAGGAAGGATATCTTTCAACTTTGCGCTCTGTCCTCATTGTACTTCACACCATCTGTCACTCGCTCACGACACATATTATATCCATTGTTCTTTGGGCCACGCCGTGTAATCGAATCTCTCCATGGCCACAAAGTAAAAATTCTAGACCTCAAAACCTTAGTAGAACAGATCGTCTATGTTGACCATTGGCGTGTCAACAAGGGATTTGATGATGAGTATGCACATCGGGTATCATTAAGTTCTGATTTAACAGAACCTTCAAGCAATTCAAGCTTAACCACTCACACACCTTCTTACAGACTGCAACTTCGTTCCCATTCCAAGGTTTAATCATCCAGTTTCATTATCGTGTGTGTGTATATATATATATATATATATATATATATATATATATATATATATATATATATATATATATATATATATATATATATATATATATATATATATATTATACATGTCTTATATTATCAAGTCTGTATATTATTATTAAGGTTATCTTTCTGTACTCTCCCTCTGATGTCATGTATTATCTGTTAATTGCTCACATCTTACTGCTCTCTTTATTGTTATATTTAAAAGTGATGGCGCATTTTTTTTTTTTTTTTTTTGTGGTGGAAGGCAACTGTATCAATCTTAACAATTACTATTATTATATATATATGCATATTCATCATTTCATACATCCATTCCACATGCGATGTGTTCACATATTCATCCCACGTGTGCCCATGGCCAGCCAGTCTATTCTATTTTAACCTTTCTCCTCCTTCTCTACCTCTCAAGGGATTTCACACCCACTTACAGTCCTTGGGTTCGCTTCTGAGTCTTTCTTTCCTGGCCATTGGCCATTGAGCTCTCCCATTGGTTCCTCCACCTCATTTCCTGACATCTCATTGGTCATTTGTTCACCCCAAAAGCTGTATCGTGATCCACTTCTCTGAGATGAACATTGGCCGCATGCATAGCCTCAGTTCCACGCAGTTCCAGTCAGAGAGTCAGTCTCGATCGCTCACTCAGTTCCCGTCCGAATCAGTCAATCTTGAGAGACGCTGCTCAGTCATCATCACAAGCAGCAGCTCATATCAATTCAGAGAAATATGAGCTTGATTGAACAATCAATTGTCACATTTATGTGTCTCATCTTATATCAAGGGTGAACATTCTCTCTATTATTAAAAAAAAAAAGAAGAACTGTCATCATTTGTGTATTTTACTCGCACACCAACTATATCAACTTACTACCCACAACCTCTGCACTACCAACAATACGAAGCTCACTACCAGTCCTCACTACCAACAATACCAAGCTCACTACCGGTCCTCCATGCTACCAACACACCAAGCTCCACATCTAAACCAGGAACAGTAGTGGAGAGGTAACACAATCTCAGAACAAAGTGGTGGACATACAAATCTCGATACAGAAAAGGTTTTGCCTGGACACAAGCCTATGAAGGGCAGGTAAACTCTTTTGCTTTGTGGCAATCCTAATGGTGATTTTAAGGTAAAACCAATGCTAGCGTATCATTCTGAGAACCCTCCGTGTGTACAAAAAAAAAAAAAAAAATTTGTGAAAAGCAGATTGTCCGTCATGTGGAGAGCCTGGGTGACCAGTTTTTTTTTTTTTTTTTTTTTTTTTTAATGGATTCATGACATTTTTACTTCTAGTGTGAGGAGTTACGTTAATGAAACTAACTTCCCACTCAAGTGCCCACTTTTGCTCGACAATGCTCCTGCCCACCCCCCAAGCCTAGAAGCTTAGTTACTAGAAGAATTCAACTTCATCACCGTAAAGTTTCTGCCTCCTAATACAACTCCACTGATTCAGCCGATGGACCAACAGATTATTTCTAACTTTAAGAAGTTATACACCAAAATACTTTTTCAAAATATGCTTTGAGGTTACCTCTTAGTTATCGGTGCTACTTTAGTGTGAGGTCTACCACACTATAGCGTGAGATCTACCTCCCGTTACCACTATAGCGTGAGGTCTACTGCTGCATTATCCCTCTATCATGGATATCACACATTTCCATACATTTATTTTAGCGATATATACTTAATTTTTACATATCCTAGGAATGACTTAAATAGATAAGGAAGAAAAGTAAAAGTAAACATGTTATCATATATTTCCATACATTTATTCTAGCGATACACACCGTGCATCTTCTAAGAATGACACAAATAGATCATTGGAATTTTTTTTCATCACCTTCCAGCAAAAATGATCAAGATGAGACTGGAACAGCTGACGACCAACACCTCGCATTCTCTTCAGAATCACCGTTTTAGCGTCCAACCACGATCGCTCAATTACCTGTGTGTGTGCTCCTGTCACTGGATCCACAAAATGTTGCTGGAGGTTCACTGTAAAATGCTGATACCTCATGGCATTTAGGTTGCTATAAGCAGGCCACTCATCTGAATGAATCACCGAACCATATGCACACTCCCTTTCAATAATAGGGATTAGAGTGTTGCGGTCACGCCGTTCCACCCAAAAGTACCGACAGTCTGAGCCTTATTTAAGACCAAAAACCCAAGGCCCACCCATGGTTTCTGTTGTTTTCTTGTTCTGCGTCACTGTCCTCGGAGAGAGGACCTTTGTCTCCATTCATCATCCTTCCTCGGTTGTACTTCCGTCGACCAGCAAATCTTGCCTCATCAATTTAGATAAGGTTATCTGTTGTTCCTACCATCTTTCCTCGTCGTTGATGAGAAACTATGGCTGTACACACCTCTTTACAGTACTGGTAGATTTTTCTGTGAGAGTCGTTACTGTGGACATTGGTATATCTAATACAAAGATAAATATTAATTCTAATATTTCACACAGGCTCAAATTGCAGTGCAATTTGTTGTTCATGTCCGTATAATGGAAAAATTAATTTCCTGTACGAACAAACCGTGTAGTTTGACACCTCTTTCGAGGGCAACGTAACACAGTCAGAATGACTCTTCTATAAAACTCCTTCTGCAACATTTTGAAGTACCCTCAATCGATGTTAACTATTTTAGGCACTGGAGGAATCTGATTTAGGAGCTCCATTTGCTTCCTTTTATATGGGCAGGTCACGAGGACAGGTCACATGTTTGATGGACAGGTGAGGGGAGGGTCCCAAGGGACGCGGGTCACGCGGTAGACCTCAGGCTGCACCTGGGTAAGCCACATATGGCGGTTGACCTCACGCTGAAGTAGCACCGAGTTATCTCTCTGTGAGTTTTGGAAGAATCATTTCAATATCCTGCAATGCTTAGGTCTTACTGACAAGGCCTGGCAATAAGTGACTTGCAGGAACTTGAACTCAGCCTGGAGGAATCTCTGGCCAAACTGTGTTCGCGGGGTTTAAGACAAAGCCTACTGAAATTGTCGATGACATCGTGTCTCTGGGCAAACGCCTGGGCCTGGAAGTCAACGATGCTAATGTCAATGAGCTAGTGGAGGGACGCAACACGGAGTGTCTACCGATGAATTCCAACTCCTTCAAAAATACCAGCAAGAGATGCTTGAGGAGGTATCTTAGGAGGAAGAGGAGAGAAGGGAAGATGTGTCCACTGCTCTTATTTATGAAATGTGTGCAAAATGGAATGAACGGATAAGTTTTGTTGAAATGTATCACCCTGATAAGGCAGTAGCAAGCCGTGCCATTAACATTTTTAGAGATAATGCTATGTCTTATTTATGTAACCCTGTGAAAAATAGACGAAAGCAAATTTCATTTGATAGGTTTTTTAGTGAAAAAAAAAAGATGCCTAGTGAGCCTCAGTTAGTCTGCTAGCCAGAAGCAGAAAATCAAGGAAGAAAGATAAACAAGTCTTGATGTGCTGTTACCTGACATAATTATGGAAGGTGACTTCCCTTCCAAACAAAACACTAAAATCCTTTCCTCCTCCTCACCCTCCACTTGCGCCATTAAGACTCCTCATCACAGATAAGGATGAATCAAATTGTCTTTCTTATATAAAATAAGCATAACACATTTATACTGCATAACTGATGTGTTAGCTTTGGGGTATGGCGACACAGCATTGCTACTGTCGTCACCAGCTGAGCACTCCCAGCTCTCTAAGGCTTAAGAGAAATCAGCGGGAACTATGTTTATTGGGAATACTGAGCTAGAAGTCTCCCACCTGGCCTTCATCACTAAAACTCATCCCAAAATGGTTCTCATACCATTGAATTTTTGCACTGGTATAAAGAAAACAATCCCTAATTTACTCATCTTGCATCATCGGTTCTTATGTATGATTTTTATGTCCAAATTGCTGTTGTAGAAATGAAAAAAAAAAAATAATAATAATTTCTGGGAACTAATTAGTTTTCCACTGATTCCTATTGGAAAAAATAGTTTCGTTTTCCGAAGATTTTGGGTTTCAAACGGCATTCTGGAACGAATTAAGTTCAAAACCGAGGTTCCACTGTATAATATATATATATATATATATATATATATATATATATATATATATATATATATATATATATATATATATATATATATATATATATATATATATATATATATATATTTTTTTTTTTTTTTTTTTTTTTTTCTTTTTTTTTTCTTTTCTCCTGTGTGAGGAATGTCACATTCACAGAAATGAAGAATGAAGTAATTCTGAGCCGGAAGCATTATATGGTGCTTTTAATGCCATGGTTTAGAAATTACAAGACATTTAAATATACACACATATCTATGGCAAAGTGGCTACACAGTCCTACCCCACAAGGTCCAGCTGATTGTTCTTGCCATGTGGAGTAGATGATATTTTAGCAATTAATTGTTGCAATGATATGTACATTGCATCTTTTATTGTATTTTATCTTTGATTACGAAAATCTTGATGTGTAATGAAATCACACTCCTCACGATGTCAGCGCTGACCGTTACTGCTCTTCCTCCCTCCCTCTCCATCACCAACTCTCAAACGTGGGTATTTGAATGTCCTGTAATTTAAACAGTACAGTTATGGATTTTTGTTGTGGACATTCATTTCCTATTTCAGTAATTTACTAATTGTACTAATCATTTTATTTGAAGGCAAGACTCTGTTGTCAGCGAGGGAATCAACTACGACCTCATAGTGGCATGCAGCGAGATAACTCAGGGCAAGCGAGAGTGTCAAGAGCTTCTTCCTGATTTTCCAAGGCCAACACATATGGAGAACTTCGAATAACCCCTGTGGCTCCACATGTTGAATGCTGAATTACATTTTTTAATAGTAGTGATTAACATGATTATGAAAGCTAAGTCGATGATCGCCAACGGTCATCAGAGTAACCACTATAATTAAATCATATTCATACTGAAAGTAATCAAAATATAACTTAACATGTAAGATATGGGATAAAGTTTTCTACAAATTAATAATTTATGGCAAGGCAATATCAACAAATATCTTCAACGTAATTTCATCGCAGAACACAAGAGATGCCACCCATTCGTTATGTACTTCGTGCAACAGAGCAGATTCACTTTTTTTATTTATTTATTTTTTTCAATAAGCATAGTGCAAGAAACGAATATTGTGCAATATTTTTTTTCGTTGAGATAATATAAGTTGTTAAATATACTTGGTTAAGAACTAAGTATGTGAATATTGCTAAGCACATGCTATTTGAATTGTAAAAATTTAATTAGTTTACAGTCATATCCAGATATCTTATTACCATCTATAACAAATTGGACAACATATGTGCAGAAGATATCAAATTTATAAAAGGATATGCAAAATGTTATACTATGTTTATAGATGTACACACACACACACACACACACACACACACACACACACATATATATATATATATATATATATATATATATATATATATATATATATATATATATATATATATATATATATATATATATATGAGGTGAGCAGGGATACACCAGACTTTCTTCTTTATTTATTGCAACATTTCACCTTCACAGAAGGCATCATCAGGCATTGCATGGTGTGGTGATGATGTGAAGTCTTCACCGTATAACGACCCAGCCATGCATTATATCCTCTGAAGTATACCCATTTGAAAAGTGATCCAACCCATTACTTAAAAGAAAAAAAAAAATCCTTGGTGGAGTTGAGACGTTGTTCCCTGGGTTATGCTGATAAACAGGTTCTGAGTTATAAAGGAACAGGGAGACATCCCACCTAAACCCACCCGCACTCACTCTCTTAGCAGGCTCCTATGTGGTATAAATAAAAAAGTACTTTCAGAAAATTCTAGTAACTGAACTATGGTGCCTGCATCAATAATGACCACTGTATGAGTAAGGGCGGGACTCTTCAACTAATTACTGTGTAAGACTCAAACTGAATGAACAGTTAGAAATAAGGGAAATTAATTAGGGAAAGACAGTCTCTGTGCGTGGGGAATCTCACAGTAATCTCATGGGGCTAGCGGCCACCTTGTCATAGTCTCTGTGCGTGGAGAATCTCACAGTAATCTGATGGGGCTAGCGGCCACCTTGTCATCGTACATCTGGCGTCTCTCTCTCTCTCTCTCTCTCTCTCTCTCTCTCTCTCTCTCTCTCTCTCTCTCTCTCTCTCTCTCTCTCTCTCTCTCTCTCTCTCTCTCTCTATATATATATATATATATATATATATATATATATATATATATATATATATATATATATATATATATATATATATATATATATATATATATATATATATATATATATATATATATATATATATATATATATATATATATATATATGTGTGTGTGTGTGTGTGTGTGTGTGGTGTGTGTGTGTGTGCTTCGTGGTTAACTTTCTTCCATTTCTCACTTTTAGGAGATAGAGTCTCTTCCGAGCAATTAAAGCCGACGTTCCCCAAATATCACATTGAGCAGTGGGTGGACGTTGTTGTGGAAGTTTTACTCATAGGATATTCTGTCTAATCGAGTTGTGTCGTACTTTTGTATGTCCTTCCCGTGAAGTGTACTTGCAAGTCCTTTCTCAGCAAGTGTGAGAGATTTGCTTTGTATTTCTCATGGGGATAGAGACAGGACGGTAACCTTGAGACTATAGCTGTGTGCAACCAGTGAATTGGCCTGGATTCGTGTAATAATTTGCCCCATACTGGGCTTCAAAGGTGGTAGCTTAGTGAAAGCTGACCCAGATCAAGGCAGCTGTAAAAGGAGCTGGAACTAGTTGTAACAGAATTGGCGACCTCGCCAAAATAGCTGGAAGTTCTTGCAGTCACATTGGGAGGAGTTCAGTGTTATTTTCTTTTTTATTTGTGTTTTGTCTGCGTTTGTATCCAGCCTAGACCATAAAATGAAAAGCTGGTGGTAGGAGTGACTCACGCCCACGTTTGCAGGAAGTGGGACCGTGGATTTGGCCCAGTTTGGTGTTCAGACACCCAGCCCAGCAAATAGTTTCTGTGGCTGTACTAGTCCCACTCACAGTATTTGGGGAATCTCCCAGACTGCAGGTACGTCTGAGAAGATGAGATTCCAGCTGGAAATGAGAAGAATGGAGATGGAGGAGGGTAGATAACCTACGACATTGGAGGCCGAGAGGGAGAAGAAAGGGCTTGAGTTAGAAGCTGATGTCGAGTCAAGAAAACTGAAGAGATTAGAGAGGCCAAGAAGTATGAGGCAGAGGAGAGGAGAATGTCCGAAAAAGACATGAAGATAATTGAGACAGAAAGAGAGAGGGAAGAGGCTGAAGAGAATAGGATATTTGAACTGGAAAAGACGCGGATAGAGGTTAATTCACCTAATGGTAGATGGAAAAGAGATGTAACAAAAGAAGATGAGGTGGAAAGCCAAATGGTGAAAAGCTTGAAGCTGATCTCAGAATTTGACGAAAGAAATGTGACTGAATGATTTAGGAGGTTTAAAAAAAAAAAGGCTGCAGAGTTTGAATGGCCTCGTGAGAGATGGATGGGCCTTGGTGTTAACATGTTAAAGGGCAAGTCCTTGAAAGTGTATGAGAGCTTGTCAAGTAGATGAGTTAATTAAAGGATCAGATTGATTTAAATTTGACATTCTGAGAACTTATCAGCTATGGCCAGAGGTTCATCGACTGCAGTTTAAAGGGGGCTTAAAAATGCCCCGAATATTCCTAACTTGAGTGTGCTTGCTACCTTGAGGAGGTTTTTGAAAAGTGGATTGCAAGTGAGCAGGCCACCTCCTATCGTGAACTGAAGTTGTTTGATAGTTGTTAAACAGTTTGTTAATGTGATTGAGAAGGAGATTATCCCACTGCTCAGGGAGAAGAAATTTAGAACTGTGAAGGAGTTGGCTACATGGGTATATGATCTTCCCTTGGTTCACCGTTTCGTGTCTTGCTGGACAAGTGGGGTGTCTAGCGCTGCCAGTGACAGGTTGCTGTTAGGCGCGGTTGGCGCAGGTCCGACAAGAAATCACTGTCATAGTAATGGCAGTGGAAATATCTTTGGCAGGACATGTCCTGTTGGTAATAAGTCTCCACCAAGTCCCCAGAGGAGACAGACTGGGAGCCTGATGCACATTATTCTCAGGTTTAATACTCAGCCAATGTGTTATTGCTGTAAAGCAAAGGGACATCTTAAGTTTAATTGACCCAAGCTTGTGACTGCCACGGCTCCTAAGTCACTCCAGAAGCTGGTGGCATTCATTGTGTCACACTATCGAGACTTTGAGAGTAAAATGTCCAGTCTGTGTTTGGAAATATGAAGGGTAAAGCATAACTACCTGCCTGCCCCCTTTGTCTGTTGTTGATACATCTTCATCCCACTTGAGGTCTGGTGTAGATTTGTGTGTCCACTTTTTGTGCCAAGGCACTGTTGAGGTTGCTGATGTTGAACACCCAGTTACTGGATTGTGTGATACTGCGGTCCAGCAGTCTTTATGTAGGAATGTTACTAGGAGGCGAGTTACCTCCAATGAGACTGTGCTGTGCTATGGGATCAGCACAGTAGGGAAGCTTGCCTCAGTGGAAATGAAACTTGTGTGCTCACTAGTGACCGCGGAGGCATGGGTGACACTAACAGAAGATCTACCAGTGTCAGGTGTTGATTTCCTCCTGAGAAATTACCTGGCAGGTGGGAGTTAGGGTGCAGTCCCAATTTTCGTGGGCACTGTCCCGGACGTGGGGGGTGGTGAGCATTCTAATTCAGTGAGTGGTGTGACTCCTGCTAAGGCAAGGTGGGTGGCCCTGATCCGGGCGCCCGCACCCTCTATGACTCCTGGGGCCATACTAATAAAGAAAGATTTCGTCTGAGATGATCAGCTGCGTATCCTAAGCTATAAAAATGGCGTACGAACATCCTGCCGAACAGCTGCGTATCCTAAGCTATAAAACAATCCTGCCGAACAGCTGTGTATCCTAAGCTATAAAAATGGCGTACGAACATCGGGATCACGTCTTCAGGCGTCAAACATCGTTTTAGACGCACACCTTCGCTAGGGCAGGGTACGAGCTGGCAGCGGCTAAGCGTCTTCCAAGAATTTTTTTACGAAAGGAGAGACGTGCTGAACGAATTGAATGATGCAGAACTCATCAAAAGATACCGCCTGGATCGAGAAGGTATCGTGTTTGTGACATATTTAGTGCGAAACACCATTTCAAACCCGATGGCAAGAAATAATGCGATCACTCCGGCTATAGGGAAAAAAGCAACAGTGTAACAGTGATGACTTAGGCCCATCACAACAAACAATGAGTAACATTCTACCGCTACTATTGACCCTTTTGTTTTGATTTTGAATGGGCCATTTTGTCGACAATACACTAAACATGTATTCATATGTTATTTTGTTCATAAAAGCTTAGGATCTTCATAAGAAAATATAAGTTTTAATTTCCATCAGAAATTGTACAATTTTTTTTTTTTTTTTTTTATTTATAGAGTAAAACTTGTGTTTTAACTAACCGAACAACCAATGTTTAGCTCTATCTTGACATGTTTCTGGCTAAGCTAAGACACTTTCTGAGACGACTTCCTAATTTCGCATTTTTACTGAGACGCAGTTGTTGCGTCAGAGATGTTGCACATTTCCTCTTGCTACTGGATATAAATATAAAATAAATTTTCTTAATTTACTTAATGAATAATATTAATACATAAAACATATCCAATACGTCATCAGCAAAGTAACAATTGCTACACAATCTGAGTTTTCTTTCCCATTAAAAATAATTGCAAATTTATATCTTCAATCAGTATTCAATAATTACTGTAATACTCGTACACAAAATACACACGACGTAATTTCAATCGTCAATAATTCTTCGTTCTTTGCACAGAAAAATGTGCACAATGTCTGCGCTACGGCAATTTAATGCAATTAACACTCAATAAAGAAACACACATAACGTTGCGCCGCTGCAATTTACACTAACCATATTCATTTTGAAGAAATACATAATTATAACATCAGGGTTACATTTATTCAATTAAAATTCAGTAAGAAAAACATAATACAATTTCATTCATTACAAAACATAGATGACATGTGTATGTATCAAAATAATAATCCTAAATATCATTGTTCCTCCTCCTACCTAATCATAAAATAACTGATTTCAAGACTGCATTACAACTTACAAACTCCACTTACTTTACGTGATTCCGTCCATCTCGCCCATGGCCACCCTCAGGCTGGGCCTCTCGGAACCTCTGCGTCTCTCTCTGCTACTCTGCTCTCTGCCACCTCTGCAACCTCTGATACTGACTTCTCCCTCAATTACAGACCTGATATATTTTAGTTTCTGTTACACTTTTCCCTAAAAAAATTATTTCCATGATAAAGTCAAACTTCCCATACATTTTCACACACAATTATACAATAATACAATTCATGTACATGACCTGCCCACAGGCGTGGCATTATACATAACATTACCCAACCAGGGCATCAGGGAGCTTAGGATATAAGGGAAGAGTGAGAGGTGGAGGATGATGTAGCTACGGGTAAGCTCCCTCAAGACGCCTCGCTTTTTCCCTTGTTGGTACACAATGTCCCCTCAGCGTTGTGCTTGCCCTTTCCTTGCATGTATCTGAGTCAGCCGACCTCTACATCTTTGTCCGGGTTCCCTTCTTCCTTGTGGGCCAGTGCTGTGTTGTCTTCCCATCATTTCACTTCAAATACCCTTAACAAAACAACTTCGTTGGTACTGTTTTTTTTTTTTTTTTTTTACTTTTCTCTTTCTTTTTTTCGTTTTTTTTTTTTTTCTTATTCCCTTCATTCATCTGTCTCGTTTTCTTGTTTCATATTCATGTAATGTAGGTTTATCATACAGTCTAAGATCTTCCTAGTCTTAGACGCAATCATAGGATCGAATCCTAAATCTTTATAAGTACGGCCCCCGCTGAGTAGGTTTTGATGTCACAGTTGAAGCAGAATGCCCAGAGACGGTTGAGAGACCTGTCCCGCTGCTTGCAAGGGTTAGGGCGAGACCGCGTTGGGCTCGTCCTCGATCCTAATGTTGGGGCTGCCTGCATTAAGGTAGAACTACCGCAGGACGCTGCCTGTTGAGATGTGGTTTGCTGCTCGAGAAGCACCCATAGTGTCACTGGGGTCTTCGTGTGGCCAGGCCGTTCTTAAGTGGCGGATGCTGGGCCCGTATGGTGTAGTCCTTCTCTAAAGGAGAAAGAAGTACAGTTTTGTCTGAGTAAAAGCAGGCTTGTTTATCACGCCAACGGTAGGAACATTCGATTTAATAGACTTAAAAGAAAGTTTGAATCGTCACCAACAACAACAGTTCACCTTTTACGGGATGATGTAGTAAAGTGAGGAATGTTTAGCGGTGTTATGTCTCGGATTACTGACATAAGAGTACATCAGTGTGTCTTTTTATCAGTTAAAGAGTGTCATCACATCACTAAGTTTTTGCAGAAGTGACTCTTTTAGTTTACCTATTTTCTGGATGTGAAATGGAGGCTCCAAGGAGCCAGGAATGGGCAAGGCTGAGCAAAGATGTGGGCAGTGATTGCCTGGTGGAGGAAGGAGTGTATCCTTCAGTGATATATGATTAGTGGATGGGCCAGTGACGTGGTCCTGTCTTGTGGCACATAAGTGAGGGTCTCATTCTGCCAGGAAGTGAATTACCTAGTGGTGCTGTGCCAAAGCTACATGATGCTACGGCATCTGGTGGTCGTGTTGAGTGTGAGGACCGAGTGTTGTTCTTGTTAGGTGACAATGTGCTGGTGTTGCTGTGGGGAGAAGGAATAGAAGATGGAGTGACGTCCAGCAGAGAGAGAAGGAGAGGTAAGAGTAAGCTAAGGAGTAGTGAAGATAGAGACAAGAATAAGAGATGAAGGAGTAGGGGAAGAGAAAAGTCACAAAAGAAGCTGGAGCAGTCATAGTTGCAGGAGAAAAGGAAACGTGAATAATATGCCATGTATAAGGAAATCCTAATACTAACACTACCTTGAAGGCCACAGGTCCTGCATGAAAGGCAGAGACAGGTTTTGTTAGAGTAGAAGGAGGAAGAGGAAACGGCACAGCTTGTGTAGCAGATTGAGGACCAAGCGATGGTTTTGGTTTTGATAGTAGCGCCATAGTATTTTGAAGTTAAAGCGTTTTCAGTAGTGGTCCGGCACAAAGTACAGTCAACGCCATTGAAATTGGCGCAAAGGTGGTCGCACCAATTTCAATGGCGCAGAACAAACCAACCCTCTATACCTTGATTCAAATTTGTCAGAATTAGCGCAAATACTGGTGGGAGGCGGGTGAGGTGCTTGATGACGTCACGAGGTTTGAGAGCGTGAGTCACCCACAGGCTTTCAGTGTGAGCAAATGTTTTTTTTTTTTTTTCTGCTCACCATTTTTTTTTTTTTTTTTTTTTTTTTTTTTTTTTTTTTTTGCCCTTGACTATGCGTGGGAATTGTGGTTTCTGTGGGACAATGGACTTAGGAAAGGACCTGACAAAGGACCAACTGGCAGTCATCAGTTCCCTGGTGAAGGGAGGAAAGAAGAATTAGGAAATCTCAGCTATCACCAGATTTCCACAGTGAAGCGTTCAACGGTGGATAAAGAGGTGCTGTGAGACTGGAGACACCGATCCACAGCCTCCTAAGAAAAGGCCCGGGGGTTTCCGTAAGACTTCACGTAGGACCCTGAAGCTCCTACGGCGTAAAGTGGACTTTGAACCTCGCATTACTGCCAAGGAATTAAAGAAGAACCTGACACTGCTGCAGAACCTGTCTGTCAGAACCATCCAGCGGCAGCTCCACAACGATCTCTCCTCTACCGCACGCCACGAAGGAAGCCCATCATAACTGATCACCAGAGGAAAACTTGGAATTTTTTTTGCAAGAAATACCTAGCCTGGGATCTTGGAAAAGTGGAAGAAAATGTTGTGGTCGGATGAGGCTATTTTTAACAACCGCGGAGGTAAGGTGAGGTATCGCCGTAGTACGGATACCTGCCTGCCCAAGTACACGGGGTGCTTTTGGGTACCATGGCATAGGCAAGTTAGTGGTGTTACCCAAAAAAAGTCACAGTGAATCAGGAGAGGTACCTGGAGCTCCTTGCTGACCACCTTGAGGACTGTTTCGACTAGTGTCAGAGTGAAGTATTCCAGAACGATGGTGCATCGGCTCACAGGTCCAAGTCAGTGCTTAGTTGGCTGGACTTTGTTGGTGTGGACTACATGAAGGACTGGCCAGGTAACAGCCCTGATCTTAATCCCGTTGAGAACCTGTGGGCTTTGATGAAAGCCTGCCTATAGGGTTGCAACACTTCAAGTATATCAAATCTTATCGCCGCGCTGCAAGACACCTGGGCAAACCTGTCCCCCTACCACCTCCAGAACCTTGTTCTCTCCGTTCCCTGACGTTTCCAGAACTGCCTGAAGAAGAAAGGGGTATGCGACAAAGTACTAGAGATAGGGTAAGTACCCTGTAAATATAATATTGTATTGCTTTGTTCACGTGTATGCCGTGGTGTGTGGTAAAAAAAAAAAAAAGTCAGTGGTGCTGACCGTACAGTGATATTCTACTGAACAGGATTCAGTCTCGCTGCCAAACAACAGGCGCCACCACCCTTCGGAAAAAAAAAAAAAAAAGTGTACATCACTCAGTTGACTTTAGGTAATAATTCCGTAAGATACAGGAAGAAGTATTAATAGACTCTTCCATTACTTAAGGTTCTCTGTCTATTTTCTTGGGAAGAGGAGCTTTACAGTGCAACAGCAGACAGAGCATAGGAGAGGCATTTGAGATGTGTGGCAGTGTGGTAGGTTCAAGTGACCAGTTAGGTTCAAGTGACCAGTTAGTTTCAAGTGACCAAGTGCGCGTGCAGCCCCATTTTTACTGCCAGACATACACACATTAACTCCTAGCCACGGAAATGCACAACAGTAGCAGTAGTAAGCATGCTATGTAGGTTTTTCCTAGACATGGTTGTCGATTCTTTTGCAGCTGTGGGTGCTAAGTGCTGCTTGGAGTATTTCCCTTGTCTATGGGTAGGTAAAACAAACTGGCGACCTCAAATCATTGTGACCTGGAGTTATAATTGTCATATAAAGGGTGCAGGCGTCACAAGGGAACCTGTACACCCATATTTGAGTCCTACACTGAGTCCTCGTAGGTTGTGGCTCAGTGAAGCAAGTCCAGGTGCAGCAACTTGATGAAGGGGCTGGGAATTGTGGTAGTAACAGAAATTGGCGACCTCGCCAATATATATATATATATATATATATATATATATATATATATATATATATATATATATATATATATATATATATATATATATATATATATATATATATATATATATATATATATATATATATATATATATATAAATATATATATATATATATTGCATTAAGGTAAATAATGGACAGTTCTTGAAATATTTAAAAAGTTATTTGAGAATATGTGTTGCATGCAATCTTGCTGTATTAGAAAAAATATAATAAAAAAAAAATAGAAAAAAGTCACAGTGTGGAAAGGGCCATGGGCTGGATGCAGCAGTATGATTTACATAAAAATTTGATGTGCCTTGTGTTATGCTTAGCTACACTGGATATCTGAGTGCAGTGTGTGGGTTAATGTAGTGTTGGTATTTTCAGTTGGTGGGAATGAATATGTATGTGGTGTGCAGTGCGATCATTGATATCAGAAATGTAGGAAATTATAAGAGGAAAGGAGACATAAAGATGAGGGTTGACTGTCAAATTAGAGAGTGACTTGTGAATAGGAGTTTGAGTCCCTGTTACTTCTGTGTCAAGGGACTGGAAAGGTATATCATTGGTCTCTCAGCAAAGACAGAAAACCCTTAGAGGAAAAACTGTGTGTAGAGTATGTTTGGATGTGTTGGGGGTGTGTGAGTGTGATTGCCATTATTTTAAAATAATTCAAGACTTCTCCACTACTTATGGTAACCACATTTGAACTTATATAAATATTTTCCTTGAAAAAATAAGTATATATATATATATATATATATATATATATATATATATATATATATATATATATATATATATATATATATATATATATATATATATATTAAATAAAGGAAAGTAAACTGAAGAATGTAAAACTAATATTGCACCCCAATTAAAGTGAAGGTCAGTCAAGAACTAGAATAAATAATAGGCAAAAAATATTGTCCTTTCTTATCAATAGCTCATAACCAGTCTTTTTTTTTTTTTTTTTTTTTATTTAGGAGGGACACTGGCCAAGGGCAACAAAAGTCCAGTAAGAAAAAAAATGCCTGCTGAAATGCCAGTCCCATAAAAGGGTCCAAAGTGGTAGTCAAAAATTGAAGGATAACTGTCTTGAAACCTCCCTCTTGAAGGAATTCAAGTCATAGGAAGGTGGAAATACAGTAGCAGGCAGGGAGTTCCAGAGTTTACCAGATGAATGAATGAGAATACTGGTTAACTCTTGTGGTAGAGAGGTGGGCAAAATAGGGATGAGAAAAAGAAGAAACTCTTGTGCAGTGAGGCTGCGGGAGGAGGGGAGGCATGCAATTAGCAAGATAAGAAGAGCAGTTAGCATGAAAATAGTGGTAGAAGACAGCTAGAGATGCAACATTGCAGCGATGAGAGAGAGACTGAAGACAGTCAGTTAGAGGAGAGGAGTTCATGAGACGAAAGGCTTTTGATTCCACCCTGTCTAGAAGAGCGGTATGAATGGAACCCCCCCAGACATGTGAAGCATACTCCATACATGGATGAATAAGGCCCTTGTACAGAGTTAGCAGCCTGGGGGGTAAGAAAAACTGGCGGAGACGTCTCAGAATGCTTAACTTCATAGAAGCTGTTTTAGCTAGAGATGAGATGTGAAGTTTCCCAGTTCAGATTATAAGTAAAGGACAGACCGAGGATGTTCAGTGTAGAAGAGGGGGACAGTTGAGTGTCATTGAAGAAGAGAGGATAGTTGTCTGGAAGGTTGTGTCGAGTTGATAGATGGAGGAATTGAGTTTTTGAGGCATTGAGTTTGCTTTGCCCAATCAGAAATTTTAGAAAGATCATAAGTCAAGTGTTCTGTGGCTTCCCTGCTTGAAATGTTTACTTCCTGCAGGGTTGGACGTCTATGTTCTAAAAAAAAAAAAAAAGAAGAAAAGCAAACAGTATTATACCTTCTTCCAAACTTATCTACACTATCATAAATCTATTGAAATATGTAATACTCTGTAGGATCTATATGACATATTTTAAAAGTATCAATTATACCCAGATGGGTATAATTGGGATATATGGGAGTATAGATCATATTAGTACAAGGAGATCCAGATGATATGAGTGGTTAGGTTCCACTTGAATTGCTCTGATAATAGATTCTTATTTAACGAAACACATAACTAATGGCCAAAATAGGTTACTTTCAGTGAACCTTATCAAAGGTGAGTTTTAAAGCTAAAACGTATGATACCAAACCTAAAATATACAATACCAAACACAACAAACGTCTATATTACAGAACTGTCTATATACTAACCTGAAAGAGAAAACAGCATATTATATTCATTAAACATATAAAATGTGCATAACACTCACCAGTGGTAGAAGAATGCATGGTAGGTAAGAGAAAGGGAAGGGGCTGTGTAGTTCTCTTCCAGTGCTCACAAACTCATCCCTGCACATTTGAATCATTGTACATCACCATACAGCCTGGATGTGTTAGCAGGAAGGTGCAGGAAGGCACACATTTTATACTTTGTGATTTTACTTGCCTCAAACCAAAGCTAGTATCATTGGATTTTTGTGTTTGTATAAAGATAATCCCTAATCTACTTCTTTATTATCAGTTTCTAGTATACTGGATGCTCATATAATGGGACCTCTTTATACTGACTTGCCTTCAGTATCACCTAACAGTTTCCATGATAATCAATCAAATTCTCCTCACTAAATAGACTCTCAGAGGCTCTCAAAAAAAAAAATAAATAAATAAATAAATAAATAAATAAATAAAAAGTTCTCCAGAATCCTAGTAAGAAAAATGAAAAGATACCGACACATAAAGTTATCTATTGCCTTCATTGTAAACACTCCAAGTAATGGTGCAGTTGTGACATTCTATTTTCACATACCTTGAAGATTTCTAACACATGCTGCAAACACAGGCCAGTTTCTGCCAATGACTAGATGAGATGTTCTTGCATTCCTGATGGTACCAACTCTTGCAGCAATCACATTCAATCATCCTGTCACCTTCCTTGTATGGTAGCCTGCAATGACAAAAAACATTGAAAATAGTAGTATGTACATTACCTTTAGGTTGGTAAATATCATGGGGAAACATTTCCATTTTGCCATTTCTTATGCAACTAGCCAAGTGATGTCTCATCTTGCTTTGCTTCCAGACAACAACTGGGACTGATTCCATAACATAGAGCAGTTGCATTAGCAATGGCAAAAAGTCCAGTCATTAGATCCATTTTGCTGCTTGCTCTTAGTTATCTGAGTTGTAATTGAGGTGTTACCTTCCAAAAACATCAAAGAGGCTGTTACTTTCTTAACAATATTAGGAATTTCACAATTTTTTCTGTGCAAACTGTCATAAAAGTTAACAATTCCTGGCTTAACAATACCCAAAACAGAATTGTTCAAAGTAACCCAATGATTTTTAACATTAATTATTTGAGCAACTGGAAAATCTTTGCCAGCATATCCACCATATGAGGACCCTTGTAAAATAACCATGCTTTGAAGCTCCATATGAGGAGACTGGTTTGCCAGTCTATACATGACTGAGCAGCATCAATAACAGTGTCACTTAGCCATTCATAGTGACTGCAATGCATCTCGAGAGGCTTCAGAGTATACATTGGTACTGTTGGGTGACAACAGTGATGCTTGATGGTTGATTCACAGTTGGCAGCCCTCTTTCTCCCCCCTGTTGTGGTCTTGGAATGTAAATATTGAGTAACTATGTTGATAACTATACTTAGTAAAAACATAATTTGTTCTAGGCGTGATTCCTCAGATGTGATCAGAAAGTTCCACAAATACTCCAACATAAAATTGTATAGAAAAGAGAGGTTTACAAGAATCAACATGATTTGACCCATTTGCAGTCAGCTTACTACTGAGTCATGAACAAAATAAATATGATTAAACAAATAAAAGAAAGATTTATAAGATTATAAATTTTCTTGATCCACACCACACTAACACTTCTGGAAAATCTCTATCCCCTTAATAAGGATCCACTTACCTTCAACTCCCACCTCAGGGCTCCTTCCTAGATGACCTGTAAACTGTACATGGGGACTTTAGGAATATCTGAAATGCATTTTTTACCAACAGTGCTGACAGGCAGGGGAGTGATATGTTGTGACCCTTTGAAAAGGAGCATATCAGGCTGCTGACTCGCATCAACATTGTCTGTAGTTGGGGAAGTGACCTCTCGAGGCTCCTCCTCAGATGCCATGGATTCTGGAAAGTTTTTAGAAAGAATTAAGTTGCAAGGGAAACATGGCTGGTATAGTACATGGTTTACAGTGCACAGCACAGATATAGTTACATACTCTACATACATGGGGACTTTTAGAATACCTGAAATGCATTCCTTACCAACAGTTCTGACAGGGAGGGGAGTGATATATGCTGTGACCCTTCAAAAAAGGAGCATATCAGGCTGCTGTATCACATCAGCGTTGTCTGCAGTTGGGAGAAGTATCCTCTTGAGGCTCCTCCCCAGATGCTGTGGATTCTGGAAAGATAAAGAGACAACTAAGTTATATAAAAAGACTAAATTAAGATGTCCGTCACAATAGAATATGATTATCAAGAAAGAATTAATCAAAATTTGATAAGTGTCATGAGATCATCATCTTGAAAGAATTTAAGTCACTGGCAGGAGCTAGAGAAGCAGACTGGAAGTTCCTAAATTTAACAGTAAAAGGAATGTAAGACTGAGAATACTAAGAGGTGGACAAAATAGTAGAAAGCCTTGTGCAGTGAGACTACAAGAAGTGGGGAGGCATACAGTTAAGATGATCAGAAGAGCAGCTAGCATGCAAGAAACTACAGAAGATAGCAAGAGATGTAACATTGCAATAGAGAAAGAGAGAGAGAGAGAGAGAGAGAGAGAGAGAGAGAGAGAGAGAGAGAGAGAGAGAGAGAGAGAGAGAGAGGCTAAAGACAGTCAATTAGAGGAGTTGATGAGAAGAAATGCTCTTGATTCCACCCTATTCAGATGAGCAATATGAGTGGAATACCTCCATACATGTGAGGCATACACCATACATGGATGGATAAGGTTCCTGTATAGAGTTAGCAGCTGAGGAAATGAGGAAAACTGGCGGAGACAACTCAACGCTTAACTTCATAGAAGCTGTTTTAGCTAGAGGTGAGGTGTGAAGTTTCAGTTTAGATTATTAGTAAAGGACAGACCGAGGATGTTCAGCATAAAAGAGGGGGACAGTTGAGGGTCACTGAAGAGAAGGGGATAGTTATCTGGAAGGTTGTGTTTATTTGTTAGGTGGAGGACTTGGGTTTTTGAGGCACTAAACAACACTTAATTTTGCTCTCTCCCAATCACAGATTTTAGAAAGATCAGAAGTTAGGCATTCTGTGGCTTCTCTGTGTAAATTGTTACATTCTTAAATGCTTGGACATCTACAAAAAAAATGTAGAAAGATACAGAGTGATATCATCAGCATAGGAGTGAACATGACAATGAGTTTTGGTTAAAAGATTATTGATGAATAACAGGAAGAGGGGATAGATCCCTAAGGAAAGATAGGGACAGCAGAAGCATTTCCTGCAGCTGATGGCAGCAGTATTTGGCCAAAAAGTTGTGCATACTCCTGTGCAATACTGGGGGATCTATAAGGTTTAATGTGAATTAATGTAATTTTATTTTCAAGGACTTTTACATTTTTACTGACATTTACAGTTATCTAAGATGCTGTGTATGTCAATGACTTATATCATTTAGCTTTTTTTCATTCAATAATATTTCTTTTGATTAGCTTGTGTTTTAGCAATATGACTCAGCTTTTTCTCTTACAGCTGTCATGTGACTGATTCTTGACTCTACTGACTCATCTGAGGGATTCAAATTTGGGAATTCTAAAATATCAACTTTTTTTCATGATCATTTTGCTGCAGTTCAATAAACAGGTTGGCTGTCTACCAAACATCAAGAAAAGCAAAAATACTTTGTTGAAGCTTGCACTGATGTTCTTATACCAAATAAAACAGCCTTTAATTGTCTGTCCCAGTCATCCTGAGTCTCATTTATTTATTTAGTTAAAATGCACTTCAGCATTTGGTTAGTCCTCTCATCTTGACTGTTAGTTTGGGGGTGGTAAGCAAGTGTTACAAGGAAAATGGAGAAGAATTTGTCATCTAATGTAAGACAGAATTCCTTTCCCTGATCAGTTAAGATTTTCTCTGGGGGACCAAAACAGTAGAAAATACTCTGTAATATGTCACATGTGGGGAGAGGACCAGAAATGTCCCCAGGTCGAACTGCTATCCTGTTATCAACCCTAAAAAGTGTCTTGACATCCCTATCAACTTTTTCTTCATTAATTTTTGCAACATTCACATGCTTAGATCTAATTTTCAATCTGTAGGACATCACCTCTCCTCTAATAAACCTCATCTTCTTTCCCTTACTGAAACACAGGTGTTTCAGTGAGGGAAAAGCAACTGACAGTAGCTCCTTTTCTGTTCTCTCCTACTTTCTCTATCCTCATTTTCAATCCAAAGCTGGATGTTGTGTTTATGTGCACAATAACTTAACCTACTGTCATGCCCATGCTCTTGAATCTTCTGAGTTTTCCACCATCTGGCTGCAACTACAGAGTCATTCTCAAACTAAATTTATCAGTGCCATATACCTTTCACCTAACTCCTCTGACTATAAGAAATTCTTTGACTACACATTCTCTCTCTCTTCCCTTTTACAGAGATCTCCATTCTTGGAGACTTCAATATTCACCACCAGCTTTGGCTTTCCTCTCCCTTCACTGATCATCCTGGTGAACTAGCCTTCATCTTTGCTATCCTCCATGACCTATAGCAAATGGTACAACATCCTGCTCGTATTCCTGACCATCTTTGAGATACTCCCAACATTCTTGACCTTTTTCCTAACCTCTAATCTTTCTGCCTATGCTGTTACCCTCTCTTTTCCATTGGGCTCCTCCCACCACACTCTCATATCTTTATCTTGTCCTATCACTCCAATCCCTCCTGAGGATCTCCCTAAGTGGAGGTGCCTTTGGTGTTTTGTCTCTGCTAGTTTGGGGGACCTGAGGAGGTATTTTGCTGATTTTCCTTTGAATGACTACTGCTTCTGGTTCAGAGACCGTCTTTGTGTGCTGAGCACATAACAGAGGTGATAGTGTCTGGCATGGAGGCATACATCCCTCACTCTTTTTCTCGACCTAAACCTTCCAAACCTTGATTTAACACAGCTTGTTCTTGTGCTATACATGATAGAGAGATGGCCCACAAAAGGTACTTGAGCCTTCCATCACCAGAATCTTATGCACTTTATATTTCTGCCCGGAACCATGCCAAGTCTGTCTTCCAACTAGCCGAAAACTCCTTCATTAATAGAAAGCATTAAAATCTTTCAAGATCTAACTCCCCTCATAACTTCTGACATTTAGCCAAATAACATCTCTAGTAACTTTGCTTTGTCTTTCCCTCCTTTATTGCAACCAGATGGCACCACTGCTATCACATCTGTCTCTAAAGCTGAACTCTGTGCTCAGAGCTTTGCTAAAAAACTCTACCTTGGACGATTTTGGGTTTGTTCCTCCCTTTCCTCCACCCTCTGACTACTTCATGCTACCTATTAAAATTGTTTACAATGATGTTTTTCATGTTGGCCTAAACCCTCAGAAGGCTTATGGAGCTGATGAGGTCCCTCCTATTGTTCTCTGAAACTGTGCCTCCATGCTTGCACCTTGCCTAGTCAAACTCTTTCAACTTTGTCAACATCCACCTATCCTTCTTGCTGGAAGTTTGCCTCTGGAAGTGTTCCTCAGGGTTCTGTCCTGTCATCCATTCTCTTCCTGTTATTCAACAATGATCTTTTAAACCAAACTTCTTGCCCTATCCACTCCTACACTGATGATACCACCCTGCACTTTTCTACGTCTTTTCACAGACATCCAACCCTTCAGGAAGTAAACAGCTCACACAGGGAAGCCACAAAATGCCTGACTTCTGATCTCTCTAAAATTTCTGATTGGGGAAGAGCAAACTTAGTATTGTTCATTGCCTCAAAAACTCAATTCCTCCATCTATTAACACGACACAACCTTTCAGACAACTATCCTCTCTTCTTCAATGACACTCAATTGGCCCCCTCCTCTACACTGAAAATCCTTGGTTTGTCCTTTTCTTATAATCTAAAATGAAAATTTTATATCTCAGCTCTAGCTAAAACAGCATCTATGAAATTACGTGTTCCAAGACATCTCTGCCAGTTTTTCTCACCTCCACCTGCTAACTCTGTAGAAGGGCCTTTTTTTGTCCATGTATGGAGTATGCTTCACATGTCGGGGGAGGATTCCACTCATATTGCTCATTTAGACAGGGTGGAATCAAAAGCTTTTCATGTCATCAACTCTCCTCTAACTGACTGTCTTCAGCCTCTTTCTCATTGGCAGCATGTTGCATCTCTTGCTATCTTCTACTGCTATTTTCATGCTAACTGCTCTTCTGATCTTGCCAACTGTATGCCTCACGTCCTCCCTCAGCCTTGATGCACAAGACTTTCTTCTTTCTCTCACTCCTATTCTGTCCTCCTTTCTAATGCAAGAGTTAACCAGTATTCCCAATCATTCATCTCCTCTGGTAAACTCTGGAACTCCCTTCCTGCTTCTGTATTTCCACCTTCCTATGACTTGAATTCCTTCAAGAGGGAGATTTCAAGACACTTACCCTTCAATTTTTGACCACCACTCTGGATCCTATTTGGGACCATCATCTCAGTGGGCTTTTTTATTTTTTTTATTAGATTTTTGTTTCCCTTGGCTGGTGTTCCTCCTACATGAAAAAAAAAAAAAAATCAGCAGATTTTGGAAGCACTGGAAATGCATCTATAAATCTGGACCATAAATCTGCTTAATTAAAGATATACTTGTTGCCTGAATGACTTTTTTTTTTTTTTTTAATGTAGGAAGGACACTGGCCAAGGGCAACAAAAATCCAATAAAAAAATAAATGCCCGCTGAAATGCCAGTCCCATAAAAGGGTCAAAGCAGTAGTCAAAAATTGATGAATAAGTGTCTTAAAACCTCCCTCTTGAAGGAATTCAAGTAATAGGAAGGTGGAAATACAGAAGCAGGCAGGGAGCTCCAGAGTTTACCAGAGAAAGGGATGAATGATTGAGAATACTGGTTAACTCTTGTGTTAGAGAAGTGGACTGAATAGGGGTGAGAGAAAGAAGAAAGTCTTGTGCAGCGAGGCCGCGGGAGGAGGGGAGGCATGCAGTTAGAAAGATCAGAAGAGCAGTTAGCATGAAAATAGTGGTAGAAGACAGCTTGAGATGCAACATTGCGGTGGTGAGAGAGAGGCTGAAGACAGTCAGTTAGAGGAGAGGAGTTGATGAGATGAAAAGCTTTTGATTCTATCCTGTCTAGAAGAAGCCATGATGATTTTAAAATTTTTGAGTGAAGGGTGTGTGTGTTATTAGATGCATGTAGTTTTGTGTGGAGGAAGAGAGTTGTCTTTAGAGGGCAGGCTGTGAATGCCCCCTTGTGTTATGAGACACAAAAGGAAATGTTCAATGAGGTCACAGCTGGGTTTAGGGGGCCTATCAAATCTACCCCAACCATCTGCCAAGGGCCTTCAGTCTTAATAGGTTACAGGACTGGTGCTACAGTTTTTATGTTTTCAGATCTCTAACATTGATCACACTCACCTATCCATTTCACTACATCTTTCTTAATGCCTATCCAATGAAATACCTCTGTAATTTTGACAATAGTCTTACTGATGCCCTTGTGAGCTCCTCTATTGGAGTCAAGAACATCCTGAAATACTTTCCTTTTCTGCTCCTTGGTGAACATGACCTCTTTCAGCTGAACTGGTTTTCCTTCCTTTGCTCTGCAGATGTACAGGAGTCTGTCTGGGTCAGCATCTGGAATTCTAAGTAATTCTAATACCATGGAGTCAGAAAGTGTGCCATAGAAAAGAGGGAGACCAAAGTAGAAATGTTCTTTTCTTTTATGTATGAGCCAAAGGCAATAAGAATTATAAAAAAAAAGACACACTGAGGTACCATTCAAGAAAAGTGCCAAAATTATTTTCCAAAGTTGGAGAAGTGTCATAAGACCTCCCTCTTGAAATGATTGAAGTCATAGGAATGGGAAAACAGAGAAGCAGGCAGAGAGTTACAGAGTGTACCAGTGAAAGAGAAGATTGAGAATACTGGTTAACTCTTGCACTTGGGAGATGGACAGAATAGTAGAAAACCTTGTATAGCGAGGCCACAAGAAGTGGGAAGGTATGCAGTTAGCATGAAAGAAACTAAAGATAGCAAGAGATGCAACACTGCAGCAAAATAAGAGAGTGAATACTACAGAAGTAGGCAAGAGGTGCAGCATTGCAGCAAAGAAGAGAGAGAGAGAGAGAGAGAGAAAGAGAGAGAGAGAGAGAGAGAGAGAGAGAGAGAGAGAGAGAGAGAGAGAGAGAGAGAGAGAGAGAGAGAGAGAGAGAGAGAGAGAGAGAGAGAGAGAGAGAAGAGGAGTTGATGAGATGAAATGCTTTTGATTTCACCCTGTTCAGAAGAGCAGTATGCGGGGATTTATATGAAGCGTACTCCATAAAGAGCCCCTGTACAGAGTTAGCAGCTGGGGGGATGAGAAAACTGGCGGAGATGATTCAGAATGCTAAACTTCATAGAAGCTGGTTTAGCTAAAGACGAGATTTGAAATTTCCAGTTTAGATTATTAGTAAAGGACTGGCCGGGGATGTTCAGTGTAGAAGAGGGGGAGAGTTGAGTGTCATTGAAGAAGAGGAGATGCCTATTTGGAAGGTTGTGTCACACTGATAGATGGAGGAATTGAGTTTTTGAGGCATTGAACATTACAGGTTTAAAGTATAATTATATGAATGAAAATTACTGGTATTTTCATTAGATTAGTTACTGACTACTTATGATGAAAAGAGATGGCTAACATAAAAAAAAGAAACTTTCATTTTTAGGGATCAACTCTGTATGATCTATGGTTTACTTCTATTAATTTAAAAGCAGAATTACCAGATTAATTAATGGAGGTACCATAAAAATCAATAATTAATGGTTTGTAAAGCCAATGGTATTGATTAACTTGCTTATGATTGGTATGCTTACATAAGTATGTATATAAGCATGGTATTGATAGTATCACATGTACTGTTCTTGTTCACACATAATGTAGCTAATATGAGCACTTATTACCTAAGAAAGTTTCACTTTCAGTTCTTGACTCAAGAGTTTAATTTTTGGGGACAAGTGTCTACAATATCATTAAAAGAGAGAGAGAGAGAGAGAGAGAGAGAGAGAGAGAGAGAGAGAGAGAGAGAGAGTAATCTTGGCAATAAACATTCAAATTTTAATTTGAGAGAGAGAGAGAGAGAGAGAGTAATCTTGGCAATTAACATTCAAATTTTAATTTGAGAGAGAGAGAGAGAGAGAGAGAGAGAGAGAGAGAGAGAGAGAGAGAGAGAGAGAGAGTAATCTTGGCAATTAACATTCAAATTTTAATTTGAGAGAGAGAGAGAGAGAGAGAGAGAGAGAGAGAGAGAGAGAGAGAGAGAGAGAGAGAGAGAGAGAGAGAGAGAGAGAGAGAGAGCATGAAGTTGGAAACACTTTGCAAACATATACTCGTAGAGACAATATCTCTCCTTGCTGTTGAACTTTCCATTGTCCCCAGTCTTCAAAAACCTCTGCACATCCTCAAAGATGCATTTTCTTTGAATGCAAGAAATAGTTGTCTTAGTTTCGTCCAACCAATGATTTTAGTTTTAAAGAAATGGTAATTTATTTTCTGTAGGCACTTTGATTTTCATGGTTAGTTCCACTGTTTTATACATAAACTAGTGAAACCATACCTAACCTAATAAGGCTGGGTAAGGTTTGTTATGCATACAGGAAAGATTAAGATTGACACTAGACATACCTAATAATTTTGTTAACTGCCATCCCATATAATGGATAGTGTTAATTTTCACAGGAAATGGTATTATTAAGTGTTGTTTCTATTGACCAAATTAAGTCATACCATACATCAAATAATTAGTATGACCCAGGTGCCTGTATACACACACATACACACACACACAAATGCATCATTATTAAAGCCTTTTTTCCTTCCAACACCTGTGCTCCTGCATCACAAACTTTAAGAATATCCCAAAATGCTTTTCTACCCACTCTGTCATAAGCCTTCTCTAGGTGAATGTTGCATATAATATTTATCTTTACCTGAGCATGCCTTTATTATAATTCTGATTGCAAAAATATTCTCCATAATGCTTTCCTTTCTTAAAACATCTATGTTCCTCTATGACCATCAGCTTTATCAATAACTTACATCAATCAATAGTTAAGACTCTCCCACAGACTTTTCCTGACACACTAAGCAAACCTATCCCCCTGTAACTTTTGCACATTCCTATAACCCTTACCTTTATATGTACAATAATTGCCTCAATCCACTCATCAGTTACTGCCTCTCATTGTTTCCATGCCAGTTCCCATAATTGAAATCATCCAGTCCGCTATCACTTCTCCATACTTTAACTCTCTGCAGCTATTCCATCAATGCCTATAGCTTTGCCACACTTCACAACTATTGTTTTCTATTGTTTTTCCCCATCTCCCTAACAATTTCTCATTCTCTACCTGCTTTCATACTCATGCTAATTATTATTGCTTCTCCTGTCATCTCATTCATTTGACAATCAGTCTTTTCCATGTAACTTACACATCTTTCTTGCTGCTTTCAAGAACTTTATACCCTCTCTTTATTCTCACAATCCCATGCTTTTCTCCCCCTCTCTTTCTTGACTTTCTTCCAGAACAACTTATTGTCATTGATTTTTTTTACATTCAGTTTTCTACCAAACTTCTCATCCACTCTCATCTTACTTTCTCTTATGAGTTCCTTCACTTTCATATTTCAAGACCTATACTCTAATTTCTCCTCATGTTAATTTCCTCTGACACATTTCTCGGCAACATTTTATCATAGGCCCTCTTCTCTTCCACAGCCACTTCCATCTCGGCTATCACCATGCACTTTTTTTACTCTTATCCCCAAGACTCCTTGCAGCTGCTTTGTAATTACCATATCACTGAATACTTTTAACATCTTTACCCTCTGAGCCCTCCCCAAATATCCCTAACTTCTCTGTCTTTCACATATCTTCTTACATTCCTCTCTACTACACACCTTCCTGTCCAGCTATTCAAATAACTTTCCACCAATATGCATATCACTGATGTATCTTTCATTTTCATCACAGCATAGTGGTCTGACTAGAGTTCTATTTAACTCTGTGGGACACACCCATCAAGCATCCCATGGCATGCCACACATTTCCTTAATTAATCTCTCATCCACTGCTAAAGTCAGTCACACTTTTCTGTTAATTTTTATCTTGATATCTCCTCCATGTGAACCAGTGGATCATTTTATGCTGGAAGGTATTTTTTTAGTACACAACCATGAAATTCATGCATTCATAACTATCCCACCAGAAGTATGTTCATTGTACCATGACATGCTCTCTTTACTGCACATACAGGAATGAGATATATTCATTTACTCACAAACAATATATTAGTATGACACAATAATGCCAATTTAGACTTGTTCCCTGACTTATGCCAAGAGTATGTTGTGTTGAGGACCACAAATATGTTCATTATAGCATGACTTGCTATCTTTACTGCACTTGTAGTAGTAAGGTATGTGGAACATTAAATTCTCCATCAATTTACACACAAATAATGTCTCAATACATCATAATAATGCCAAAATGAGCTTCTTCCCTATGTAGTCATGGTGCCATCACTATTTAGGGACCAAATATATGTTTATTACTTCATATTTCCTTACTTTTCCTTACACACTATTTTTTTTTTTTTTTTTGCATATACAACATTGAGATACATACATTGCTCGTGACTATACACAATAAGCATGTATACCTTCTCCATAATCCTGTTGTAAGCTGCCATGCCACACTTTCTGCAAGCCACAACATCTACTCCCAAGCCACACATGTGTAGAAGACATACCTAAACACTGTCCATGCCACACTTTGTTTCATGACATCAGGCCTATGGCTGGATTCATCAAACTTACCAGCTAGACCCTCTTACAAGGGCCAAGTTACCATACTGCTACCAGAGCTGGTAAATTGCTATTCAGTAATGACATAGTAGGGGTCTGGTAAGGTATGAGACCTGTTGCAGCTAGTAGCTGCCAGAGGGTTCTGGAAGCAGGGAACAGCCAATCAACTCCAAGCTTACATAAGATGTGGTAGGCTTACATATGCATGTGCTTACAAACATATGGCTTGAAATTCAGAATATTTCAGTACATGCATGTATAATACCTCTGTCATTTTAGTTAATGGTGCCTCATGAGGTGTTTTATCATTATAATGTTTAATAAAATGTTCACTCTACATGGCCAGTGCCTAATCTGTATACATATATCTAAAAAAAACCATCACTAGCATTGAAACAAAAAAAAAATGATAAAAAAATGGCCTCACATAAAAATATTATTGAATTTTACACGTTACCCTTCATTACCTACTGTCAAGCAAATCATTGGCTTACAGCAGCATCAAACATGAAAATGGCAGAACCTGCTAGCAAGAAACAGCACCCCAACTTCTCCAGTGGGAAACTCCTGATGCTCCTTTTAGTGGTCGTCAAAGTAAGGTGGAATACAATTGTTGGCCCTCTCTCCTTGCCTCACCAGCACCATGAAGGAGCATGTGTGGGTTGCTGTGGTGGCTGAAGTGAACGCTGTGAGCTGCGTACTATCAGGAGCCTCAGTGAAGTGAGGAACAAGTTCACTGAATTTAAAAGCAACACAAAAAAAAGAAAGTTGCTGAACTGCACAAGGAGCAGGCAGCTACAGGTGAGTTTTTTTCATCATTTGTTAGATTTGAAAGATTTAGGACATAATAATTTGTGGCTGTGGGGTAAATCAGGGGTAACTGAGTTGGAATGACTATAACAGTAACATATGAAATGCTGTTATATATATATATATATATATATATATATATATATATATATATATATATATATATATATATATATATATATATATATATATATATATATATATATATACTGACAGAGAGAGAGAGAGAGAGAGAGAGAGAGAGAGAGAGAGAGAGAGAGAGAGAGAGAGAGAGAGAGAGAGAATCCATCCATTAAGCATATCCATATAGTTTGATTAGGTTACACAGTATTTCAAATCTGTAATGCCAGTTTACCTGTATTTTGGGCAATATAATTTTTGTAATTTTTTTTTAACTGTTGCTAGATAATTTATTTGAAGTTGGTTTTCCAGTTCACAACATTCTGAATTTCCCATAGGTGGAGGGCCAAGCACTCAACTTACCCTGACAGATGTCGAGAAACTAATGGCACAGCTGTTGGATCCTGTTGCAGTGATAGGCATGCCTAGCAGTCTTGAGACAGAGCAGGAGGAGGTCACAGGTAATTAACTGATGCAGCTTGCCTTAATTATTTCTATATTTATTCTAAACATTATAGGATCCTATGTATTAACAGACTCTGTACTATTTTATATATGCTCATTTAGCTATACATAACTGTACAGTTATTTTATTTTTAAAAGCAACATTATGCTATCCCTCCTTATTGCTACTCTAAATCTCAGCCAATTAAGTTAATTTGTTTTTGTCAATAAATGTGCTTTGTATAGCCCTTCTTATGTAAGCAATGCATCACATGTATTCCAGATAATAGCCTGTGAATCACTGGTGTAGTGTTGTGTTTCAACACTTTTCATCACTCACTAAGTAATTTGTGGCACTTTCTCTGGAGAGAATTTCAAGACCTCATAAGTAAAAATAATGTGTAATCTTCATAGTCATTTTTTTTGTTCAGTTATGATCTTTGAATGTTTAATGTTTGAATTATTTTTGGGTGTGTTAGCTGGATTCTTTCCTATTTCTAAGAGTCATTATTATGAATCATCATTATTTTCAGTCATGGATGAAGAGGGCCATATGGAACAATATATTTTGCCTCATCATTCAGCCACACTTGCTGATGTAGCTGAGGCATCCAGATTGTCCTCACCTCAGCCAGGGCCAACCCAGCAAAGCCACCACCATCCATCATCAGTGCAGCCCACATCACTCCGCACTCTCCTTATCCAGCCCTCTTCATTCCACACTCTCCCTGTCCAGCCCTCATCATTCCACACTCTCACTGTCCAGCCTTCATCACTCAGCACTCTCCCTGTCCAACCCTTATCACTCCACCCTCTCCCTGTCCAGCCCTCATCACTCTCATCACTATCTCCCTCTCAAGCTCCTTCACCTGCTTTTGGGTTCAGCAGGAATCAAAACACCACTGCCATCACGATCTACCTCTCAACCTCCTTCACCTGCTGCTGGACTTAGCAGTCAGCACACTCCACATGGAGCTCATCTCCATCTCCCCCTCAAGAAACTTTGCCAGCTGCTGGTCTGGTCCCAGGTGGAGGCACACAGGCAGAAAATCTGGCAATGCCTTGGATGATGGAGATACAGGAAGGCATCCTCACAGAAACCAGAAATATGAGGGTTGCCATGGAGAGGTTGGGAAGCCAATTAGAAATAATGAATAATAATTTAAATTAGTATATGGGTTTGAGAGCCAGCTGCCTTGTAAAAATTACTGAAAAAAATTAATGATAAGATTTGCTGTTTGCTGTTAGTTTTATGTTATTAGCATGTTCTTTCTAAGTTTTAGTATGATAGATTATTATTATGTTACTTTTTAGTCTTATTATAATAGTACATTATTAGCATGTTACTTTTATGTTTAATTATATATTATTAGCATATTATTTTTTAATGTAACTATGGTAGTAGATTATTAGCTTTACTTTTAAGATCTTTTCAGTATTTTTCCTATATATCACCATTAATGTTATTATTTTAAAATGTAATATAATAATTTCCACCATTTATGTTATTTTTGGGTTATAGTAAATCTGTTTAAAAACCTCTCTTTTATTTTGGCAATATTTAAGTATACATTAGCATACTGAAAGACACTAGGGGCAATAAGCATTGAGAGAGAGAGAGAGAGAGAGAGAGAGGCTATGAAAAACCCTCTATGATGAGAGTCCTCTGGCAAGTTAGTCCAGTTTGGATGTCTTCTCTACACTCTCCTACTCCAGGGTCATCAGCATCAAGGAGTAGCTCATCCAGGGGAATTTTTCTCAGAATGCACATGTTATGCGATAGCATACATGCTACTGCTATATAAGTACACTTGATTGGGTCATACTGTAGGCTGCCGCCAGACTTGTGCAGATAGCGGAATCTTGATTTCAGCATCCCAAACATCTACTCAATCACCACATGTGCCTTAGCATGGCTGTTGTTGTAGGCCTGCTCACCAACAGTTCTTGAACAGCTCACAGGAGTCATCAAAAAGGATTCCAGAGGATAACCAGTCACCTACAATATGAGGAACATGAAAAATATTTGTCCAGGCAAATGTTTACTAATAATTAATTGTTACGTTACTCTAATAGCCATTTTTCTTGTTCATGAACAATTGACCTTTACATTACTTTACAATCTGTTTATTTTTTATACATATTATTCTCTCCCCTCAATGGAAGGATCCTCATATAGAAGCAACATAGCTTTTTTTTCAAGCACACAAACAAAACTATTATTTACTATTATATCATAGAAGACAAACAACAAAATATACTATAATAAAATAAGAATTGTTTCATAGGTGACACTGGTAAGATAAAAATTATTAGCAGATATTTGCTGAAGATAGTATCAAATTTTGGATTCAGCAATCTAATGTATTACTGACAAAAGTATAACTATATATTTAGAAAACTTATTGTTTGATTTGAAATTTGACACACATCAATTGCAAATAAATCAACAAACAAATTAAAGGCTACTCACCAAGGAGTAGTGAATCTCCAAACCTGCTGTCCATAAACTGTTGCTGCAGGAGACTCTGGTGCCATATGTATGAGTCATGAGAGGGGGAACCTGTGATCATCATCCTCATGAATAAATAAACACCATTTTTTTTTTTTTTTCAGATACTCAAAATAACCTACTTGCAAGTTGTACTTCAACCGTTCCTTTATCACATTATATCGTAATAATTTTTACAGGCACCAACTCTTTTTAAAAGGCAGCGTGCTAAAGGTGCACATATCACATTTGTACCTACTTTGCAACATTAGAGCATAGAGAACGGAGGTGTACATCTCACTTATTAAGCCTAAATTTCATGTAAAAGAATGGCATCCAAGCGGAATAGAACAACTCCAGTGTGGACGTACATGGAGCAGAAGTTGTCTGATGTCAATGTTTGCTTGGTGTATAAAGATAAGCTGCAGTACAATGGAAGTACATCAGACATGGTGAAACACCTGCGCACCAAACACCCCATTGAATATGCGGAGTTCAAGGAGGATGCAGATATGAAAATTGCAGCCAAACACCCCAGACCATCCATCTCTGCTCAACTAACACTGATCAAGGCCATCACTAGGGCTCAACCCTATAAGAATGAATCGAATATAAACAAAGAACTTGACGATCTGGTTGTCAGGATGATAGTGGAAGATGTACAACCACTATCTGTTGTTGAAGACAAGGGGTTCAAGAGATTAGTAAATGGACTCAACCCGAGATATGACTTGCCAAGCTGTAGAGAGATAGGTAGGACTTTCTTACGTTTTGTTCATTATAGAGAGGTAGAGAGAGTCCATCAAAAACTGGAGAAAGATAAATGTATTGCTTTAACAACGTATGGACATCCCAACAAACCAAAGCATTCATCATAGTGACAGATCACTACATATCCCCAGAGTGGGTCCTCAAGTATGCTGTGCTTGATACTGTTCGTATAGTTAAGTCCCACACAACAGATAATAATGCAGAAGAGATAAGACTTGTCTGCAATAAATGGAATATTTTTGATAAAATTCACTTAATTATGACTGACAATGCTGCTAATATGACTGCAGCAATAAAACAAATGAATGTTCACCATATCCTGTGCATTGCGCACAGTTTGAATCTAGTTGTTCAGGACTCCATTAAGAACACTGAGGATATCCAAAAGCTAAAAGACTATTGTAAATTTTTTTCCATCACAGCGTGAAGGCTTCTGATAAGCTCATGCAGGTGCAAGAGCAGCACAAGCAGCCCTCAAAAAAAACTTATTCAGGATGTAGAAACTAGATGGAATTCTAAATACTACATGATGGAACGATATTTAGAACAACATGATCACGTGACACATACTTTCTGTTATCTAGGGAAAACTAATATGTGTCTGTCAAACGAGGAGCTTGTAATAATCTCTGCCAATATCCTAGATGAGTCCTGGAACCGCTACACACTAGTGGTAACTGTATCATCACTGTGATGATAGTTAACGGAAGAGGTGATTACCCATGTTTTGTTTTTTAATGGAACACCTTTATTGTATAGCTATTTGGTGTCTGTTGTATGTAATATCTGTTCATTTATTTGTATTGGTATTGTTATACATGTTCTTGGTGGTATACTTTATAATCCATGTGTACAATGGTGGTTTGTGTGTGGTTTGTCACATGTGTCGCTGCGCATTATTATTGTTTAGGTGCAGAGTAGTGCTGGGCAGGATCCAACATTTTAGGATTCGTGGATCCGAGTACTTGAGCTTGCTGGATCCGTGGGATTCGGGTCAGGATCCAAGTACGTGCAGCGCGCGGGGAAACTAGTGAGAGAGAGGGATCCGAGCGGTATTCGTGTCCCAGCGGTACTCGGGTTCCAGCTGGTAATTGAATCCCAGGCTGCTTGCGGATCCCTGCTGGTACTCGGGTCCCGGTGGTAATTGAATTCCGGATAGTAATCGGGTCCCAGGCCACGCGCAGATCCCTGCCAGTACTCGGGTCCCAGCGGTAATCGAATCCCAGCCAGTAATCGGGTCCCAGGCCGCTTGCGAATCCCTGCTAGTACTCGGGTCCCAGCCAGCGTACGAATCCCTGCCTGTACTTGGGTCCAAGCTCTCCTGTCAGTCCTCAGGTCCATGGCAGCTGGTTGCCTCACTCCACAGAGTTATCTCATCCTCGTATTTTACCTTCCAATGTGTTGTCATTATATTTCACAAATTTATTTTTGTTATGTAATGAATGATGAATATTAATTTGTTAGTTCTATAGTTGGTGATATTCTAGGTATACTTTGTTTAGAGTATGCAATGCACATTATTCATGTTGCTATAGGACGAAATATATATAAATACAAGTATGGCTATCAAGAATTATAAGAGTTAAGGCTATGGATGAGGCGTCTAGAACCTTTGTCTTCTACGACTAACAATGGCTGCAAATCTTACAAAATCATTCTCACAACTAGATTATTTGTTTCCCTCTTCTTATTCAAGTCAGTTCTGTATGGTGTTGCTTTGGTAATAGTATCAATCAAAGTTGGTTGTACACTTATCTTAGGCTGTTTTGGTAAATCGTGTCCTGCATCATTTCCCTCCTTCAGCTCGGCATATTCAAGGGGATGTCTGGTGCGGAAGTGTTTGATGAGATTGGAAGTCGTACTTCCGCAATACTTTAATTTATCTTTGGAATTCAGACAACCACATCCTCGTCTGTTTGTTGCATGTAGTTCCATATTGGTGCACATTTGGTCCGCTTGGCTGCCATTGTGCAAATAAGAGGTTTACTTTAATTGAAAAGGGAATTTGTGGCCAATAATGCTGATGATTTATTGCTTCAAATGACACAAGGTACACTTTCTTAAGTTTTCATGAAAGACTGTTAGATTTTAAATGGAATATTTATTCACAATTTGGTAGACAAGGAATCAAGATATATTACAGATGTATTCGTTTTAGAGTATTCCTCAAATTTTTATATAGAGGTAACTACTATGCCAACCCTCACGGGTTCCCCCCTCAATGATATCTCTGCAGCTACTGGCGCGAGTGCGGTTGTTGTTGTTTGAGATGTCATCTTGTAAAGGTGATGAGGGCCTTTACATGTAGATGGCCGCGGGTGGTGTGTGTGTGTGCGTGTGCATGTGTGTGTGTGTGTGTGTGTGTGTGTGTGTGTGTGTGTGTGTGTGTGTGTGTGTGTGTGTGTGTGTGTGTGATTTGATTGTCACCTGAAAAAGTCAAGGTGACATGGGCCTTAATGACTAGAGCCGGCCCACAGTGCCAGTGAAACAACTTTTTTTAGCAAAACAACTTTTATTTTGGGAAGTTGGGATGTACAAGAGAGGAAGGGATGTACTGGGGACTGGAACATGGGAAGAAAAAGAGAGGAAAAACTTAAATGCAGTAGAAGTGGAAAGTTGCTGGGTGGTCCGGCCTGCTGTTGTAAAGTAATGAGTGTCACTGGGCAGTACATGCGAGGTCTAAGGGTAGAAACTGGAGTTCCCGGAGGAAAACCACCCATACTTCTGTGAGAGAGGGAAGAGGGGGGTTTACAATTTTGGTAACAATATTTACATGATTTAGAGACATGCATTGAAAAGCAATATTTACATAGCGAGTGAAAGTGGAAGGTACAGTGTATCCACAGAAACCAGAGCTCCTGGAGAAAAATCACCCGTGTTGTTGTGGATATGGGAAAGCACAATTGAACATGCACAAAAACGAACATATTGACATGCAGAGTGTTCACACTATAAATGGTTTGTTTGAGTGTTTGCACTATGAGTGTCTCTTTTTCGGGCAGTTCCAGATTAAGATATCACTAGCACACGATTCTTCGGGGAAGACTCGCGGCGAGTGTTGTGGTGGCCATCTCGTGGAGGCGGACGTCGCAGCTGGGAGGGCCGCAGACTTGTGAGGCGGATCCCCGCAGCCATGGAAGGCGGTGGTGGGAAGGAAGTCGTATTCAGTGGTGGTGCAAGAGTGGTTTGCAGGAGAGGCCTTCAGTGACGCTGGGGCACCATCAGCCCTAGCACATGCCCTCAACTGTGTGCCCCAGAGCTTAGTCCAACTGCTGGGTGTGGTGCAAGCTCGCCCGGAGGAGAGGAACTCCTTGCTAAGACATAGGCCGGCATCCCAGTAACTCAGGGTGCAGGGCTTGAAGGGATGAAAACACACAGAAGGAACCACCACTAGGGTTGCTGTCGGAATCATCCAGGAGGCTCACCAGGCCTGGCAGGTCCCCAAAGTGGCATGCTGTGTAGCTGCTCCGTCTAGATGGTGGGTTCTCAACTCTCGGAAGGGGGGATGGACGCACGCTCTTATCCAGCAGCCATCAGCATTCATCTGTGGTAAGGGCAGGTATGGCGGAGACTGACTGGTGTTCTGTGAGGGCATAAAGACCGAACAATATGACCTAGCAAGGGGAGGGAGGGAGAAGGTTGGCGGTGAGATCGTATACAAGGTATACAAGAGGGATATGATGAAAGGATTGTAATTTAGGAAAGTTAACTTTCATCTACCTGTATTGGGGGGTTCCAGTGGGGGTCTTCCATTATCAGGAGGCTTCTGGGGAACCAGGCGTGTTGCCGGTGTAGAGCCTCCTCATGCAGAGCCTGCAGCACCTGGTACTGGTCCCATCCCTCGTCCTCCATCTGTTGCCAGACCTTGGCGGCCATCTTGTGGAGGCAGACGTTGAGGGCTGGGAGGGACGCAGCCTCATGAAGTGATGCCAAGGTGGTGTAGTCGTCCCATCTGGTACCGAAGGCGAACCTCAGGGCGTTGTTCTGCACTTTCTGCAGTCTGCTGATCTTAGAGAGGGCATGCAAGGGAACAGGAGGATAAGTAAGAATGGGTAGTATCAGAGCCTTAATGAGGTGGAACTTAAGACCAGTGGCCAGATCCCTGAAGTGGTACAGCTTGGTAAGGGCTATCTTCGCTCTTGCCACTCGCTGGGACATGAGCAGTGTATCCAGTGGAAGAGATTGACAATCCGAGGAGGAAGCCCCTGGGACTGAACTCGACCTCATCCCTGTCCACCAGCAGTGGGGCAGGGGTCTTAGTGGCAAGGGGGACGACCATAAACTTGGCCAGGTTAGTCCTGATTCTCCGCTCCTCTCAAAGGCGTTGATGTGGACAATCTCTCTGCTAGTGCAGGCGTTCGCCATCCTGCTGGAGCGACATGGGTGGTATACAACCTGAGACATGTCATCAGCATAGAGCACATTGATACCAGCATCTGAAACAGGGCAGCTGCTGGTATAAATGCTCTACTGTAGGGCACACAGTGCCCTACAGGACTCCTGTGCCGAGGGGGAAAGCAGGGCCATCCTGTCGTCCAGGAAATCACGAAGCAGGCACTCAACTGGTGCAGGCAGTCCCAGGTGAAGAATCTTGTACTTCAGACCCAGGTGTCAGACATGGTTAAACGCCTTACTTACGTCTTGCAGGATCAAGTTACAGCGGTAACTGTTCGCTTGGTGCAAGGCCATGATCTTGGTGGCCAGAGCAATGGCGTGGACGGTCCCCCTACCACCCCGGAAACCGTACTGCGCTGGGTGCAGGTGGTTGTCAGTCTCTAGGTGGGTGCGCAGCTGCGAGGTGACGTTACTCTCCAGTATCTTCCCAGGGACCTCAAGCAGGGAGATGGGTCGGTAGCTCTCTGGGTGAGTGGGGGGCTTGCCAGCCTTGGGGATCATCCTCATCTCAGTCTGCTTGAACCCACCGGGGAAGTAACCAGCAGAGAGTGTCACATTAAAAATTGCCCGAAGTCCGGAGAGAGCAGAATCTGTGAGATATGAGAGTATAGATATGCTAATCTTACTGCTCCCTGGGCATGTTGGCCTGCCACATTAAATAGTGGCGACCAGCTCCCAGGCAGAGATAAGACAGTCTAGGTGTAAGGTACCAGTGAGATGGACAGGGTGGGCATTGTCAAACGGGTAGGTTCTGTGCACAGCAGCAGCCATGTAATCCGGCACAAGGTCGTTGTTGTCAAAGTCGTCGTCATAGTCTTCTCTGTAAATTCGGTCCCAGATGGATGTAAAGAGTTGTTCTTTGTCAGTGCTGGTGAATTTTTGTCGCCTGTGTCGTCAATTAAATAGGTGTCAGGTCCTGTCGTTCTACCTGAGAGACGCTTAATCTCCTGCCAAAACTTCCTGGGGGTCATGGTAGTTGGCAGCTAGGCCAGCCAACTTCCTCCCCCCAAGTGTTTCCTAGCCTCCGTCCGTCGTGAGTCCTATAGTGCATCCTTTAGCTGGGTGTACTGCCTGTAGTCATCATATGTCCAGCCCCTTATCATCGCTCTGCCTCACAGTGCCCAGAAGCACGTTCTGAGCCGCTGCGTAGTCCGGGAAGGCCGTGGGGCTGACCTGAGTTTGAAGGAGGTCAGTGGTATATGTCAGTCAAGAGTAGTCCGTACCATAGTCATCCATGTCTCTAGTGCGTCATCAATTTCCTCCAGCAAACCGTAAGTGATGTCTGGAAGGTCCGTCATCTCTAAGGCATTATCCTCCTTGAAAGCATCCCAGTGTGGAAGTTGAAGGTTCTGGTGCTGGGAATTAGAAGAGGCGAGGTGGAAATGTCGAGGATGACAGGAATGTGGTCACTAGTCGTCAATGGTCCTGGTGCAAGGGAATAGTGGAGGAAATTAGCTCTGTTAGTCAGGGCGATGTCAGGTGAAGAAGTTTGATGGTTGAAGTAGGTGGAGAAATGAGGGCCAATGTGTAGAGCTGGCTGTTGTCAAAGGTAGTCCACGATATCTCTCCCTGCCTGGTTGATGGTGGTGTACCCAAAGTAGGGGTGTTGTGCATTCAAGTCACCTACTAGAAAGACTGGTGTCTGTCTGTGGAGTAGTCAAAGAAAGTCTGGGTGGAGTAGGTAGGGTCAGCACGGGGGAAGGTAGCTGGTAGCAATAAGGAGAGGTCCATCATGTGTGTCAGATTCTGTTGCCAGAGTCTTGGATAGAAAATCATCAACTCTGTGACATATATGGCATTTAATAGCAATAGCTACCCCGTCATTTAAAGCATTGCTTATGTTTTGTTGATATACTCTTTATCCTGGAATCTTAAGTTTTGTCTCATCACTTAGTCCGTGGCTGTTGGCGAGTATGATGTCAGGGTCATACTGTCGATAAGTGTTCATGAGGTCAAACTGTCCCAGAATAATACATTGTGCTGGATCACGCATAGTCAAGGCATTACTCACGTGCAACAGGAAGTCTACCTTGGAGGAGGTCCGCTATTATGTGGTTAGGAGCATTCCTGGCAATCTCGTAGTCCTCCATGGAGAAGATGGTCCAGGACTGGAGGGAAGCCAGATTCTCCCTGACGTAGTCCAGTACTATTTCCCTTGCTTCTGGTGGCCCAGTATGGCCAGGGTCCCCTGCCAGAGGCACTGGTCGAATTCGCTTCGGGCGTTGGGAGTCTGTCTCTTCCGGTCATTTTTGGCCACAAAGCCGAACCAGATGTCTCCAAAGCTGCGTGTTGTCTGGTCCTCCGAGTCCTCCGGGTCTTCAGTGCTGGAGGAGGCCTAGTAAGCAGGGGAGGCCACAGGTGCGACATCGTTCGAGGCAGCAGGGGTGTCAGTGTCTGAGGGAGAGGCAGCAGGTACCAGAGAGGCGGCGAGGGCAGTTCCTGTTGAGAACGCCATGATGTGTGCCTCAGGGGCTTGGAAGGGTGGCAGGGGAGGCAGCTTCACATCCGGTAGTCCATTCTCGGCCGGACTAGCTGAAAGAGTCTGCTGGAAGCAGCGCAGGGATGAGTCTGGTGACCTTGATCTCTGCTGCCAAGATAGCCAGGAGCTGATGGTGGACCCCTGTGTCCCTGGGGCGAGAGTGTTTTATCCTGACTCGGCCCATGGTGCTGGTCAGATCATGTTGTGAATGTGGAACGACAGCCACCGGTTGCGGTTTACACACACTGGTAGAGACACTTTACACACTAGGGGTGCACTGGGGGAAGCACTGAGGGAAGTTGTGGCGTACGCTGCACACGGGGGAATGCAATGGGGGAAGCACTGAAGGGAGTTAAGGCGCCAAGAGACACTGCCGATGTAGCCCTGAACCCGGTCTGTGGTTGTCACGAAAACACACTGATAGAATCCGCACACTGCACTGCTGTGGACTGCACGGGCTGGGAGAAGCACTGTAAGTCAGATGCTGATGTGTAAACACTTCTTGTAAGAGGCAGACAGAGCTGTGAAAAAGAACACTGCACTGCTGTGGGGGAGGAAAGAAAGCACGGCGGAGCACGTAGCAGCTTGGAGAACCCTGCCATTGCAAGGTCTGGCTGCCAAGTGAGGCACATGGGCCAACGAGTGGCTGGCCGCTGATTGGCTGAGAGCAATGCTCCCAGCAAAGGGCAGAGTAGCACGCTGCAGCACGCTGATTGGCCGAGAGAATTGTTCTCCTCCTAAGGATGAGAATGGCTGGGCCTTTGTGCAGCTAAGGAGATCTTGCCTCTGCATGATCTGGCTGCCAAATGAGACGCGCGGGACTGAGAGTGGGGCGGGGCAGCTGGCCGCTGATTGGCTGAGAGCAATGCTCTCAGCAAAGGTGAGCAGCGAGACGATTGGCTGAGAAAATTGTTCCTGTCCTAAGGAGAGAACGGCTGGGCGTTGGTGGGAGCGCGACACGAGACGTCCTTCTTCCACAGCGCCTGGCAGAGAACTGAGTGAGCTAGTGCAAGTGTTTTTTTTTTTTTTTTATTAATTAAAAAAAAAAATTATAAGGGAGGTGAAGAGAAATATAAAGCTAGCTAAAGAGAAAGTGGGTGGGAAGAGAAGGGGGTGAAAGAAAGAAGAAAGATAACTTGTGGGCTAACCACATTGCTCATAATTTATTTATTTATTTAGTTATTTATCTATTATAATAGCAAACACTCAGCACACACTCAGATTTACAACAGAATCACAAATGCACCTGTAGATACTCAGCTCTCCCTAAGACACGGACTTTTGGAGAGGGTAAGTTTGCCTCCAACTTATGCGAGAGAGAGAGAGAGAGAGAGAGAGAGAGAGAGAGAGAGAGAGAGAGAGAGAGAGAGAGAGAGAGAGAGAGAGAGAATGATGTGCTTGCCCCAATGAACAATCTGATATCGAGGCTGCCCTCTCCAAAAGAGACACAACTAAACACTAACAAGAGAGACTGCTAGGTGCTGTGATAGAGGGTGATCAGTATTTGCATTAATTAAATTGTTTTTTTTATTTATGGTACATGAATAGAACTGGGGTTATTATGCAAAATACATTACTTATAAGTATGATAGGACATTATCTCATTTAGCAAAGTGATAATAAAGATAAAGACATAAACATATAAACTTCAGGTACATGTTCATGTAGTATGGACAAAAGGAACAAGGAAGAAGGAATACTTCAGCAGGGAGCTCTCTTTCCACTGAGATGACCATTTCCATTTCTCCATCCGTAGAACATGTTAGTTACCGTTCCAGTGCTGCTCCAACTGCTGCTTGCTGCTGCTGACACCTTTGGGATCTGTGAAAAACTAAAAAAAAAAAAATAAATAAATAAAACGTTCTAGTAATAATTGCTTGTGGAGGCTCCAAGCTAACAATGTCACTAGATTTAGGGAACCACGTGTGTGTGTTGGGGCGTGGGGTCACTAACATTTCGTATTGTTCCGGTTCACCTGCTTGTATGGTTGCCCATATTCTTTGCGCTTTATGATAAGTCGATATATTCAGAAGAGTGATATTATATTTTTGATGCAGCTCCATTGTATTCAGTTCTTCTGATTCATTACAGTGTATGAATCTTACTGCTTTATTTAAGACAGTTTGTATTTTTCTTTTCTGGGTATTAGAAGCCATACATATTGGGATGGATAGATACTCCAGGACTGGAGTATCCATCGTAACGTTTTCACTAATACTGATTTAATTTTTGGTGTTAAATTACGGAACCGTCTTAGTTGTGTTAAAATTCCTTTTCCTTCCTTAGTCATCTTAGTTATATGACAGACAAATCCAGTTAATGAGATATTTAATCCCAAAAGTTTACCATTATTTGTTGTTTCAATTTATGTGCCATTGACTATGATTTTCTTTGTTTTAAATTGTGCCATAGGGATAATTTTGAACTTTCCTTCACTTGTTTTAATTTTCCACATTCTTTCAAATTTATTTATTCTTCCGATTTCACATTCTACTTTTGCTTTTATCATAAGTTTAGATTTGTTGGGTGATGAAATTACTTGGGTAGTATCGTCTGCATACATAATATCTGTGCAACCAAACTCAGGAGGTGTAAGGTCATTTGTATACAGTGTGTAAAGTGTTGGTGATAATACACTTCCCTGTGGGACAACACTTAATAATCTTATAGAGCTACTATATTCACAAACAAAATTTATTTTTGCTTTCCAATTATCCAGAAAATTACATAGAATTTCTCAAAAATGTCCAGGAGTCCCAATCTTAATATTTTATACTTCAGGCCATTGTGCCAAACCTTGTCAAAAGCTTTCGCAACGTCTCTCAAAACCAGATATACGTGTTTTTTTTTTTATCTGCGAGTGCATTGGCTACCGACTCATACATTGTTGTTATACCAGTCGATGTTCCTTTATAAGGTCTAAAGCCATGCTGCCTCTCTTTTAGCATGTTATTCTCAGATAAAAAGGTATTTAGACGTGCTAAAATAGCTCTTTCAGAAATCTTACACGGGACTTCCAGAAGAGAAATAGGTCTATAATTGGTAGGATTCTTCAAATTTTGTCTTTTTTAGGTATAAATTTAATGATTGCTTCTTTAAAAAACAGTAGGAAAGTATCCGATGGATAGATTAAAGTATCCGATGGATAGATTAAAAGTGTTTTTTAGGTGTTCTAATGCTTAAAATGTGCATTTTTCTAATATCTGTATATTTATTTTTGTGGACCCAGGGGCTTTCTTTTTTGCTCTTCGTATATATGATTTGATTTCATCTAAAGTAATTGCTCTGGTGAGGTAGTTATCAGTATTTATTCTGTTTAGATTAACTATTTGGAAAGTGTTCACTCTGTCAGGATTTATATTAATAAAACTATCAATATGGTCTGAATGGCAAGTGTGTGCAGCGTGAGTGGGGGATATTATACCCTTGCCAAATAAGCTCCGACGTCACACATGCGCAGCCAATCAGCGTTCGTAAAAAAAGGTATGTGCATGGCAACACTAAATTTCTGCTATACATCGCTAGCTAAGATATTTTTCATACGTATGACTAAAACTTTTATGGTAATATCGAGGTCGTTATAAATACGATGGTCAGTACAAATAACGTTCATATTGAATATCGAAGCTAAAGGGGAAAAGAATCCTGAGTAGTCGTATGAGTACTCATCTCGGAGAGTGGTATTCGTGTCAGTGGATTCGAGTACCAGCGTCGATAATCGGATCCGTCAGCTCTTCTAGGATCCATGGGATTCGGGTCCAGTACTCAGATCCCAGCCAGCCCTAGTGGAGAAGTGGTGACGCAGGACTGGACTAGCAGGCCAGAGACGGCTGTTTGGATGGCTGAGCACTATAGTGTAGGACCTACAGGTGTTTGGTGGGGGTTAGTGAACATGGCCCTTATCATTTCTCACTAAACTCTCGGAAGTTACAACGTGAGTGATATGTTTGGATTTATTGAATGCATATTAAAATAGTGTGAAATTATGTGACTATACATTACAAACTTCAAGTTTGATGTTGAGGGTCCTTTCTTTATATCTTATTTTATGCTTTAAACTGCAATACATATTGACTGTGTTGATCTTCACAGGCTGAAATAAATGACATTACAACGACAAAACGAGTTAAGTGTGAACCATTTCAACATTGTTCCATGATGGGTAAGGACGACGAGATTGAGGCGCTGAAGAGGAAAAGGGCAGTGTCCAAGGGCAAGTTCACTAGGAAAGCCAACCTCTTCACCACAGCACACGGTGATGAGGCACCCATCACAGTACTACAGGGTATTTATGAAGAGATTGAGTTGTCATTTAAGAATGTTGAAGATATCAGTGATGAACTAATTGAGTTACTTAACTTAGTGTGAAGAAAAGGATTTAACAGAGGAGGCTGACCAGTATATTTCAGAGTTGGAAGCAAAAAAAAAAAAAAAACAATTATGATAATAATAATAATAATAATAATAATAATAATAATAATAATAATAATAGTAATAATAATAAACAAATTCAAAACAGATTTGGAAAATTTAAAGTCTGCTAAACAGAATCAGATTCAGCAAGCACTACCAAAGAAACTTATTGTGAAAAAAAAAAAAATGATCCTCCCATTTTTTTTTTTTTTTTTTGGGTGATGTAAGGGATTTCCCTGACGTTAAAGATGATTATGAGAGACTAGTTGTGCCCACATTTGGACAGGATTCATACGCTTTAAGACAATGTTTGGTAGGTGAGGCATTGCAATCAGTAAAGAGATTAGAGAATGATTACAACGAGATGTTAAGTAAGCTAGAACAAAAGTATGGTAACCACAGAAAGATAGTTGACTTGATTATCAGTAACTTGCGTGCAGTAAAATCATTGGTAGAGGGTGATGATAAAGGATTAATTAAAACTGTGGAAGTAGCTGGGAGATGCTACCTAGACTTGAAGAAAATTAAATTAGAAGCCGAGATGGATTCCACTAATGTCTTAGGACTGGTAGAAAGAGTTTTGCCACATACACAGAAAGGATAATGGATGGTAATAATGTATGTAGAAGCTGTCAAAAATAAGAATGCATGCAAAGTGAGTTTTAAAAAGTTACTGGATTACTTACTGACTCAGAAAATAAAAATTTAATACATGGGATCTGCAGTTACAATTATCAGTAGTACTAGATCAAACATAAACAGTATATCAAATGCAGTAGTTCAGGAAACTGATATACATGCTCGAATCAAAGACATTCATAATAATCAGACAAATATGGAGAGACAGCTACTTAATGTTACAAAGGCACTAGCTGATTTAGCTGGCAATACCAAAAGACCCATAAATGACAGGTACAGGTGTTGGTTTCACGAAACCAACACTCATGACACACAGGACAGTTATCATTTTGAGTCATTAAGTGATGAAGGTAAACTAGATATGCTAAAAAAAAGAAGGGACTCTACTGTTGCATAAGTGGTCAACATTTGGCAAGAGATTGTACAAAATAAGAGGGTTGTAGTGTAATGGTAGACAACAAAGCCTGTGGCCTGTGGCACCACTCCTTATTACATTGGGCACGGGTAAATGGCGTCATGTATCACATTAACAAGGTGGTACATGACCATAAGAAGTCTAGAATAATGCTAATAGTTAGTTCTGTGTATCATAATGGCATCCCTATAACAAGCTTGTGGGACAGTGGTCAGTGGATCAGACATTACAGTCATTACCCACTCAATGGCAAGAAAATTAGGATTAACAGGAAGAGACATTCAGATAACCATAATCAAACTAGGGAATGTGGTGTAGACCTGTTTCAATAAGGAGTACACCATTGCTCTAATGGATCGTCTTGGCAAAATATGGCAGGTCAAAGCTTATGGGTTAGAGGAAATAACAACTGATGTAAGGGGGGTTGATTCACAGAAACTGTAAAATTTTGCAAGTCAGCCCCATTTGTTGGTCAGACCTGTAGGCAAGGTAGATATGCTGGATTGTTGTCAGTTACTCCCAAAAGTAGTGAAAACAGTCGACAACCTTCAATTATTGGAAAACCAATTTGGTTATTGTGTAAGAGGTAGCATAGTCTTTTATGGGACTGGCATTTCAGTGGGCATTTTTTTTTATTAGATTTTTGTTGCCCTTGGCCAGTATCCTTCCTACATAAAAAAAAAAAAAATAGAGTATGGGGAACGTCAAAGCTGTAATAACGTTTGCATCACTTTGTATCATGTCTCTGATAGTGTTAAAGATTATAATATTTATGTTTCTGAGATACCCAGTTTGAAATTTTCCTTAGATAGTGTGCTTGATAGCAATTTCTATCATGGTAATGAAACATACACTTGCAAACATGGTAGTGTAGATGATCACACCATAAAGGAGAAAAGAGAATTGGAATTAATAGAACAAGGACTAGTTTATGATCAAGCTACCAACTTTTGGGCGGTATAGTATCGCTGGATTAAAGATCCCATAGATTAAAGATCCCATAAATAATTATGAGGCTATTTGGAGAGCTGAGTAAAAATTTACTATACTGTGGGAGAGAGCAGGTCTTATACTTTATGTCCTGTTTAATACAACTCTCAGAAATTAAGTGAAAAAGGATAACTTTAAATTTATACAAACTTTTACGGTAAACACGGCCAGCCTCAACTTGTTTGCCATGCATTCCATGCTACTCGCTCTCTTTCCTCTTTCCTCCCCTTTCCATCTTTCCCCTTCCAGCTTCTCTGTTCTGTATCTCGCTGCACGTAATAATAATAAAAATAATTAATAAGTTATATATATATATATATATATATATATATATATATATATATATATATATATATATATATATATATATATATATATATATATATATATATATATATATATATATATGCTACATAATGAATAATTAAGTAGTAGTAGAAGTAATAATAAAACATATCGTACGAGTAAGCGCATTCATTTAATTTATTATGACACTTTCTTTGGGAGTACTCCACGCCACAACAATAACCCTTATTTGTTTGATGTAGACTTCACTCTTCATTCCTACTCTGTCCTTTGATAATGGTGTTCCTCTCATATCTACACGGTATACTTCAGATTTGTATATCTTAACTGTCGTTTCACTTTCTCCAGTGTTTTCATATGGCCAAAACCATTTCAGAGTTCTGCATTTGGTCACATCTACCAATCTATAATTTACTCATTCACTTTTACCTCATATTAAACTTTCCATTCATACATTACTATCGCCATCCACTCTTTTTACACAACAACAGCCTCTCAAATCATACGTATAACATTACATTTGACCTGATCATACTTGCTGTAATTTGGAAAAAAAAAAAAAAGATACACAAGAAATATCAGGACCTTGTTTAATGAAAAATACAGTGAAATGTTCTGCAGAAATACCAACAACTACGTCTGTAATGAATTTTAAGAGAAATACCAAATACATAATTACAATTACGTTATGTAATAACATGATGTGTTCATCTTTGCCAGCTTTGCACGTATGGATTTTGCAAAGAAAACTTGAAGCCTAAGTACTAAGGAAATTTGTTGATAGTGCAGTCTCCACGGTCATAATGAAAGATATTGATGTGCCCACACTTAGCCATATGACCAGAGGAGGGGAAGGGTGGAGGGCCACCAGCTGAACCTGAACAGACCTGCTGAGTCACATCCTCCTCCAGGCCAGAAAACTCCCCCGCTTCACCACTTAGCCAACCTTTGATAACAAACCACCCACCATTTGTGAGTGAACAGTCAAGATCAAAATCTAGCATCCAGTAGGCCTCCCCAAACCTGAAAAAAAAAGTCAGAAAAAGAGTATTTGAGTATAGCCTCGATGATTGTATACTATAACAATTATAATAATTTAAGTGATTTGCGTAAACATAGGATTGCCTTCAGCGGAGGCAATTCCCTGTGTCAGTCTGTTCATTGGAATCATACATCTGAAGCCTAAGCCAGATTTGCAACAGCCCCGTTGTACAATAAGCTAAAATTATTCTCCTGTACGAAATAGATAATCTTAGTTCATACCATTGGACATATCAATGATTACAGGACTCAAATATGTTTACCATATGTCTGTGAGACAAAAAAAAAAAAAAATCGTCAAGAATTGAAGAGAACGGAAGCGCAATCTTAATATATTTTTTTCTTTTATCTCTGTTATTTGCAGCATTTTATCAAATTACTTTCGGATAAACCATCTCACCATAGAAAAACGCCTTTTCTACAAAATGTCAAACGCAAAATGTAAATATAAGTAAAGCACGGAGCTTTTTCATGAAAATATGTCGTAAGGCTATAAATCACCCATAGAGAATCCACTGGATGTCAAAGCACGTGGCAGGCTGTATTAACATAATCCTCGCTCACGCGCCTAGAGGACGGCTGCTCGTGATCGTCCAGTAATATGCTTGATGAGAGCCAACCAGTCAATCAAATTTAGCCTAGGCTGCGGGGCTGGTATGCAGAATACTTCATAAAAGCTCGTCTTAAAGGAACTCATAACTTCAAAATCTCCTCACAGGAGCTAGACTTGTGAATCATACAGAAAAAGTGAAAAGGCGACTCCTGTGTTATGAGCGACTCATAAGAAGGAACTACGCGGTGTATCGTCCGCTTCTAATAGCGCTAACGTTTGGTTAAAAAACACTGTCACTATAGTAAGGTAGTATATTCTTATCACCTTGAAGTTAAAAGTAGAAATTTTGTTAATGCAGTAATTGCAGAAATGAGAATCTACCAATATATTATACCTCAAAAAGAATATGTGTGGATTTACTTTGGCGGCAAGCACTGCCCACTTCGGCTCAGAACAGCAACACAGGTCCAAACAAGTCTATTCAGTATCGACAAACATTACCAATAAACCTTGCCAGCACGGAGCCATCCCTGCAGTCATGCGACTACTATTTACTTAAACATTATTCTGATAGCAACATGTTTCAAGGTGCAAGTTTAAATATGCCGTCCTCTGTCCTGTAGCTCCAGCCCAATGAATCCCCTCTCTTTTTCGCTCTAACCCATTTCACTAACTAAATCAAACCAATCCAGACTAAAACCAAACTTAGCCACACCTAATCTAACTTAAGTATCTTGACATAAGTTAGTTTCGTTAATAAATGTTTAGGTAGGCTTAGTTAGGTGAGGCCTTGGGCCTCGCTGCTCCAGGTGTAGGGCACTGTAGGTTTATTAGGTTTATTAGGTCTACCCAAGTCTTGCGCATGCGTGAACAGTATACCAGTCGTACGATTCGAGTGAACTACACCGGTGTAAGTTCACTCGAGGTCTATCCAAAACTTGAGATCAGCGCATGCTTGAACAGCATGCCAGACGTGAGGTTTGATGCCTCATTTGAGCCCTGCCATCACGGAGTGAGCATCACGCATCTCTGAAGATGAATTCGGTAGATGGTGTATTCATTTGGCTAATGGTTTCTTGGAACGGTTTAAATACTCATATCATTATTGTTACATTTTATGTGATCTCCGTTACCTTAATAAAGTCTTCCTTTGGTTTCCAATGAACCACACTCGATAAGACACGAATTCGCTTGTAAACACTATCACCTCTGCGCTTTCACCATGTTTAGTGTTTACAAGCGAATTCGTCTCTTGTCGAGTGTGGTCCATTAGACTACTAAATACTGAATGAGACTCATATTGAATGGATAAGGACAAGTAAGATTTAGGTGGGGAATAGGAGTGACTGCGACGTTTTTTTTTTTTTTTTTTTTTTTTTTTTTTAAGAGCTGGGTATGCGTCCAGGACGCGTCTAAGTCTTGTCCCTGGTCTGCCTCTCCTCATCTCTCTCTCTCTTTCTCCCCTCTTTCATTATTTTTTTTTTCCTATTAATTTTTACTACTTCCTTCATTTTGTATTGCGTTATCTCGCTGTAAACAAAAAGCCCCCTCATAAATAAAAATTTTCGAGAGATATACGAAAGCTTACGAAAATTTTAGGAATACACACACTTCAAAATGTACACTCAGCCCATCGGACACATCATCAGACTTAAACAAGTGATACGTACTCATCACAAAACATCAATGAAAGGCTAATATAGCCATGACATGAATAATGATTACACAACTAGAAATAATAGGGCTCCCACTAGGCCCTTCAACTCAGAGTGCCATTTCTTCTTTCTCCTACTCCTCCGCCCAGACCCGTCTTCGGTTCTACACCAGGATCTGTGGTCTTCACGGGAACATCGGCGTGCAATTTTTAGTCATCACTTTTCTACAGCAGCTACAGCTGTTCCAGCGTCTTCTGTGACACCACTCCCCCTCCGTCTCCGTGGTCTTCTCGGTCCTCTGCCTTCACTACTTCGCCAACTCTCACCTCTCATCCTCTCTCTACTACACAACGTACTCCCTCTGTATCTCCTTCACACCATACAAGTTTCAGGGTCACCATGCAACAATGACATCCCTGCCTCCTTGCAACACACAATGAGCCCACCAGGGATCGTAGTCTTCCGGTGCATCATCATCACGGCAGGGCCAGGCAAAATACTTACTGGCTAAACATTGCTCTCACTCGGGCCTGCCCTATCCACATCATTAATCTCGCTTGCCCGCTTCCGGCTCCGTGGAGCCTCCGTGCCACAGCTATAAAAATGACAAAATAAAACTGCCACTTCCTTTGCAGAACTAAGGGAGGCCATCTTGCCGCTCTTAAAAAAAAAAAATAGTACTTCCTGGGTGTGATACCACCAAGTATGCCTCTCACTGTCAAATGCAACATTACTATTACTCTGCACTTCTCCCGCCGGTTCCTTGATGACATATGTATCGCAACAGCGAGTTGACAGCTGCTCCTTTCCAGTACGCAGCACACCTATCCCCACACACGGAGCTAAACACACGCTAAACGGAGCTAAACAAACCACGGCTCCAACATGAGTCCGGCCAACGTGCCACTGGGCCAGCGCCACCGGTCCCATCAACTGCTCCCATGTGCATTCACTTCTCATAATACCCGATACCTTGTCGCTTCGAGGAAGCTGGCATCCATTAACACATACTATACATCTCTTGCCCAACACCTGACATTCATCAACAACTCGGACACAGGCAGCCTCCAGCGACACTATATATATATATATATATATATATATATATATATATATATATATATATATATATATATATATATATATATATATATATATATATATATATATATATATATATATATATATATATATATATATATATATATATATATATATATATATATATATATATATATATAAATACAACAGTGATCGTCTACCACAGCAGCAATAGAGCGCTCAGAAAGGAAACTTCAGATGAAGTTACAGAGACAAGGATAGAAGTCATAGGAGGGTAGTTTTGAAAACAAGGCTTTGTGCCAGACTCTATCTAAAACTTATGATATGTCTAAGGTAACAGTAAAAGTTTCACGAAAATCTCTAAAAGAACATGACCAAGACTTAGTAAGGAAAGCCAAAAGATCACCAGTAGAGTGGCTTGTCGGAACCCATACTGACGGTCAACTAGAAGATTGTGAAGCGATAGATGTTTAAGAATCTTGCTGTTGAGGATAGATTAAAAAACTTCAGAGCAGGAAATTAAATCAATTGAACGGTAGTTTGAGGGATTAGAACGGTCACCGTTTTTAGGAAAAGGCTGAATGTAGATAAACTTCCAGGAAGAAGGAAAGGTAGATGTTGACAGAGTTTGACTAGGCAAGGTACAAGCACGGAGGCGCAGTCTCGGAGAACAAAGGGAAGGACCCCATCAGGTCCAAACGTGTTTCAAGGGTTTAGGCCAGCGAGGGCACGGAAAACATCAATTCGAAGAATTTTAGTAGGTAACATGAAGTAGTCAGAGGGTGGAGGAGACGGAGGAACAAGCCCTGAATCATCCAAGGTTGATTTTTTAGCAAAGGTTTGAGCGAAGATAGATAAAATAGATGTGATAGCAGTGGTGCCATCTGGTTGAAATAAAGGAGGGAAAGAAGAAGAAGCAGAAGATATTTTTGGCTAGATGCCAGAAGTCACGAGGGGTATTAGATCTTGAAAGATTTTGACACTTTCTGTTAATGAGATTTTTTGGCTAGTTGAAATACTGAACTGAATGTGCTTCCTGAGCGGCGAGCAACACACTATCAAAATATATATATATATATATATATATATATATATATATATATATATATATATATATATATATATATATATATATATATATATATATATATATATATATATATATATATATATATATATATTATATATATATATTTCCCGAAAAAATGGTGCTGATAATCATTTATTAAAATTCATAATCACATTACTAATTATTTTTTGACAATTTATTTTCTACACATAAATAAGGGAAGGAAATAACTAAATATATTTATTTATTTATTTGTGTGTGTGTGTGTGTGTGTGTGTGTGTGTGTGTGTGTGTGTGTGTGTGTGTGTTGGAGGAGGGGGGATATCAGTATACATACGTGTTGAGTGACTGGTAACCAGGACTGGTGTTAACATTTGAAGTCCACACAGACGGAGAGCCATATGGTGGTTGGCCCAGGTGGAGACCCTGTTTATCCTCTGCTCCATGCCAATCTAAAAAGTTATCATTAACTCGCCAGTCATTGTATCCAGAATAATGCTGCGAGAGGCCCAATGAGCGTGTTGTTATAGCCATGGAGCATGGGTCACTTTCTGCATCACTGCTGCCACCAGTACAGGCTGTAAGTAAAATAAAAGCAACATCTACAATATTGTCTAGCAAATAGTATATTGGATCGGCTAACCATCCATGGCTACTTTTTTTTTTCAAGAATATATATATATATATATATATATATATATATATATATATATATATATATATATATATATATATATATATATATATATATATATATATATATATGCAATATATATGCAATGTGCCGTGAGCGGCACATTTTACAAAATGGCAACTTGTCTCTTCACGGTCTGAAAATATATGCCGGGAGAAAATAACTACATGGCAATTTAATTTTTGCCTCCTATTTTTTTTGAAAGCAAAGTAAACACCAGCCTCGGAGTCCCCCATCTGGGGTAGGGACCATAAATGTCCCTATGTCGTACTGCTTCTCTGGTATCGACCCTAAGTGTCTTGACACCCCCCCTCAACTTTTTCTTCATTAACTTCTGCAACATTCGCAGTCTTAGATCTAATTTTTAATCTGTAGAACACCACCTCTCCTCTACTAATTTCATCTTTTCCTCACCGAAACACAGGTGTCTGAGGTAACAGAGAGTAGTCCCTCTTTTTGTTCCCTCCTACTTTCTTTATCTTCATTTTCAATCCAAAGCTCAATGTTGCATTTATATGCGCAACCACGTAACCTCCTCTCGTGCCCACGCTCTTGAATCTTCTGAGTTTTCCACCATCTTGGTACGACTACAGAGTCACTCTTAAACTAAATTAATTTGTTGTATACATCTCACTTAACTCCTCTGACTACAACAAATTCTTTGACTACTTAACTTCCTAAGTTAAGTTGTCAACATTCTGACTCTCTTCCCTTTTGCGGAGATCTCCATTCTTGGAGACTTCAATGTTCACTACCAGCTTTGGCTTTCCTCTCCCTTCAGTGATCATCGTGGTGAACTAGCCTTCAACATTGCTATCCTCCACGACCTATAGCAATTGGTGCAACACCCTACTCGTATTCCTGACCGTCTTGGAAATACGCCCATCATTCTTGACCTCTTCCTAACCTCTAATCTTTTTGGTTATGTTGTTACCCTCTCTTCTCTGTTAGGATCTCCAATCACAATCTCATATCTGCATCTTGTCCTGTCGCTCCAATCCTTCCTCAGCATCCCACTAAGCAGAGGTGCCTCTGGCGTCTTGCATAGTTTTGCTAGTTGGGGGGACCTGAGAAGGTAATATGCTGATTTTCTTTGCAATGACTACTGCTTCCGTGTCAGAGACCCGTCTCTGTGTGCCGATCGCATACCGGAGGTGATAGTGTCTGGCATGGAGGTGTACACTCCTCACTCTTTCAAATCTTAGTTTAACAGCACGTTCTCGTGCTATACATGATAGAGAGGTGGCCCACAAAAGGCACTTGAACGTTCCATCACCAGAATCTCATGCACATTATATTTCTTCCTGGAACCATGCTGTTCTTCAACAAGCTAAAAACTCCTTCATTAATAGAAAGTATCAAAATCATTCAAGATCTATGAGTAACTCTCCTCTTGACTTCGGACATTTAGCTAAAAACATCTCCAAACATTCTTCTTTTCCTCCTTTATTTCAACCAGAAGGCAGCACTGCTATCTCATATCCAAAGCTGAACTCTTTGCTCAAACCTTTACTAAGATCTCTAGCTTGGAGGATTCAGGGCTCGTTCCTCCCCGTCCTCTGCCCTCTGACTACTTCATGCTACCTATTGAAATTCTTCGCAATGATGTTTTCCATGCTGTCGCTGGCCTAAACCCTCAGAAGGCGTATGGACCTGAGGGGGTTTCTCCTATTCTCTGAAACTGCGCCTCTGTGCTTGCACCTTGCCTAGGCAAACTCTTTCAACTTTGTCAACATCTACCTTTCCCTCTTGCTGGAAGTTTGCTTACATTCAGCCCGTTCCTAAAAAGTGTGACCGTTCTAAAACCTTAAACTACCGTCCTATTGCTTTAATTTCCTGCCTATCTAAAGTTTTTATCTTTTTAATATATCCTGAACATGAAGATTCTTAAACATCAATCACTTCGCAATCTTCTATCTGATCACCAGTATGGTTTCTGCATAGGCCGCTCTACTGGTGATCTTCTGTGATTCCTTACTGAGTCTAGGTCACCCTCTTTTAGAGATTTTGATGAAATTTTAGTTGTTGCCTTATTCATATCAAAAGCTTTTCATAGAGTCTCGCATAAGACTTTGATTTCCAAACTACCCTCCTACGGCTTCTACCGTTTTCTCTGCAACTTCATCTCAAGTTTTATTTCTGACCATCCTATTGCTGCTGTGGTAGACAGTCACTGTTCTTCTCCAAATTTATTAACTGTGGTGTTCATCAGGGTTCTGTCCTGTTACCTACTCTCTTCCTATTATTCATCAATGACCTCTTAAACCATATTTCTTGTCTTATCCACTCCTACGCTGAATATACCACCCTGCACTTTTCCACGTCTTTTCATAGACGTCCAACCCTTCAGGAAGTAAACAGTTCACGCAAGGAAGCCACACAATACATAACTTCTGATCTCTCTAAAATTTACGACTGGAGCAGAGCAAACTTAGTATTGTTCACGGAGGCGCAGTTTCGGAAAACAATAAGAGGGAGGCCAGCGAGGGCATGGAAAATATCATTGCAAAGAATTTTAATAGGTAGCATGAAGTAGTCAGAGGGTGGAGAAGGAGGAACAAGCCCTGAATCGTCCACTGTTGAGTTTTTTAGCAAAGGTTTCTGTGAAGAGTTCGGCTTTAGAGATAGATGTGAAAGCAGTGGTGTCATCTGGTTGAAATAAAGGAGGGAAAGAAGAGGAAGCAAATTTATTGGAGATTTTTTTGGCTCCGTGCCAGAAGTCACGAAGGGAGTTAGATCTTGAAAGATTTTGACAATTACTATCTATTAATGAAGGAGTTGGAGAACAGATTCAGCATGGTTCCGGGCAGAAATATAAAGTGCATGAGATTCTGGTGATTAAAGGCTCAAGTACATTAAGGTTTGGAAGGTTTAGGTCGAGAAAAAGAGTGAAGAATGTACGGCTCCATACTAGACACTATCACCTCTGTTATGCGCTCGTCACACAGAGACGGGTCTCTGACACGTAGGCAGTAATCATTCCAAGGAAAATCAGCATAATACCTCCTCAGGTCCCCACAACTAATAGAGATAAAACGCCAGAAGCACCTCCGCTTAGGGAGATTCGGAGGAGGGATTGGAACGATAGGACAAGATACAGATATGAGATCGTGATCGGAGGAGCCCAAAGGAGAAGAGAGGATTAGAGTGTGTGTGTGTGTGTGTGTTCTTTTTATGTAAGAGTGTCACCGGCCAAAGGCAACAAAATCTTCGAAGAAAGGTCCACTGAAGTGACAGTCGCCAATGCGTAGTCAAGAAAAAAAAAAAATTGGATGATAAGTGTCTTGAAAGTCATATCAAGGGGAAATACACAAATAGGCAGGAAGTTCTAGAGTTTACCAGAAAAGGGATGAATGATCAAGAATACTTTTGCATTAGAGGCATGGAAAGAATAGGGGTGAAAGAAAGTAAAAAGTAGAGCAGCGAGGCCGCAGGTGGAACAGAGGCATATAATATATAAGATCAGAAGAGCAGTTAGCGTGAAATTTATGTTAGAAGATAACAAGAGATGCGACATTGCGGCAATGAGAAAGAGGATAAAGACATTAAGTCAGAGGAGAGGAATTGAAAGGAGGAAATGCTTTCGATTTCACCCTATAAAACAGAGTGGTAGGGGTGGATCGCTATATATATGAAACGTATTCCATTTATTGACCGATATGAGCTATAGAAAAAAAAATAAAACAAATAAATAGACAAGTAATGGTTATGATTATGACTATATGTCTGGATTCTCGTAAGGTTAATGCACATTTAACATATGAGAAAATTTTTGACTGGATTAGATGGTTGTCAAGTAATATATAAATTAATGAATTAATTACAATACGTGACAAATTCGAGTTAAAATACCACAGGGATAACTTTTGTTTACTATTATTATTTTTATTTATTTATTTATTTATTTATTTATTTATTTATTTTTCAGGACAAGTGGCATAATCATGTCAGATTCCGATTTAACCGCCCTTCAAAACTATGTTATTGAAATACGTAGATACATGGTGAATGTAGTTTGACATCAACAAATGCAAAATACGAGTATTAACAGCTAGTAGAGAAAATCCACCTAATAGATGCTTAAACGATAAAGAGTGAGGGTCTGGTAATAACACAGTAAAGAAACATTTACAACTTGCTAAGATCACCATTACAGAAAACAATAAAACGAAGCAAGAAAGCAGGACTATTAACGCAGAGGTTTATGATTCAAAAGACACAAAGGCTGGGTAGTGTCCCATACAAGAAGAATATAGAACTTTAGAATTTTGCATTAATCAGAATATTGCAAGTTAAAAGGAGATTTGAAAGACAGGTTCAAGTTTCATAAATTCAGATAAAGATAGACGCATTTTTTCTTAAACACATGACATGAATAATCATTGATCAGATTATTAGTGCAGAATCAAAAGGGATTCTTTTTTTTTTATTATATAAATATATGCATAATGCTCCCTTTGAGACCACTGAAGTACAGAGAAATTGGTCTGAGAAATTGATCATTAGGCATTAGAGGCTTCTGGATGAAATAAAATCCTTGAACGAGAGGATAACATACTGTGCCTTACACATCGAGGCCATAATGATGGACAAGTCCCGAGATCACTTTAAGTTCTTTGTGCTCCTGGTAACTACACCATTTCCTCAACCCATTTAGATCGATTTCTGATGGTACAGTTTATCAGGTACATTGAACGGATGACCTCCATTTTCTTTAAGGCCGAGCTTCCTGTGAGAGAACGCATATATATATATATATATATATATATATATATATATATATATATATATATATATATATATATATATATATATATATATATATATATATATATAAAGACAGAGAGAGAGAGAGAGAGAGAGAGAGCGTATATATGGGTAGGAAATTCTCTCTTTCACATGTTTCATGAAATGTGATCGCTAGGTCAGTATTTATTTTCTTAAAGATATTTTCTTTATATCTTATAAGAGTCTTATTCTCTTTTGAAATTTGGTTGATGACTTCGCCGTAGCTAGTCATGCTTGCTATATCGCGATTTCGGGTTCCTTAACTGTGGAATGACTGGACATGTTCCTTTCTTCCTTCCTTTTTGGTTTGTCACCCCCCGTAATATGGGTGGTGACGCGGGCCTTTACGCCTTGATGGCGGCCCACAAGTGTGAGATTCGGAAGCATGTTGACGTGGTTGTTTCTTCATATGTATAAATAAGTAAATAAATACCTGCTAAGTGGAAATACACCGACAACGGCTGCCTCGACAAGGAGCGGTTGTGTATTTTGGAGGCGGGTATCTGTTCACAGATGTCGCGTTTGGGGATCTGTGTGTAGTAGGATGTGTGGCGCAGTTTCTGCTTCCCTCCTGAAGAATGGAGCAATTTCAATGCACTCCTCTACATAGTGTAGTAATGGGGCATCGGACTAATGCTCGCAGTGGACACATGTTTGCGGTAGTAAATTCAGTGCTTTTGACTTGCATTTTTGTTCTAGGCGTAGTCTGTGCAATCTTGTGCGCGTGTGTTTAGGTAGTGTATGATCGAGGTGTGGCGTATCCTTCGTCGTGGTCGTGTACCACATTGCACTTTGGGAGCCCCCTTGCAGCTTTTGATTTCACCTCCATGATGAAGTGAATTTTTAAGTTGTGACATGGTCTTTGGTGTGTGTAGTGTCACACGTGGAAGCAGTAAGGCGTCTCTTGCCGTTTGGTCTGCTGCCTCATTCCTCTCGATTCCGGTGTGGCTTGTGATCCAGTTGAGAGTGACATGATTTCCCAAATCTCTCACTGAACTCGCCTTTGCGTGGATGGAAGTGATGATATTAATGTTGTTCGTGATGTTGTCGCTCTTCAGGGCTTGCAGTGGCGCCACTGAGTCGGTGTTTATGGTGGCACTTCTCTCTATAGATATGGCGTGTTCAATCGCTTTCAGTATGGCGGCAAGTTCTTCCTGAAGAGTTGATGCTCCATCAGAGGCGATGGTGTGCTGTCACGTCCTAGTGAACGAAGGCAGCAGCTGCTCTGCCTGTGTTGTGAGTCCACAGAGCCATCAGTATAGTAAACTTCCATGCCCTGTGATTCCCCACCAACAAGCAGTTGATGTGTTTGCCAGGCCAGGTAATTTCTATTCAGGTTATCCTTTTCCCGGTTAGCTATGTTATTTTGATGGTCAGAAGTGGCGGTGCCCATGGAGGATTTTCTTTATAAGCTGGGTGTGGGCGGTCAGTTGTGTGGTGCAGGAAGACTAACTCTACTTGTAGTGACTTGATGCCTTTTTCTATTTTTCTTGCCAGGTTATTTCTTCTGAAGAGGCCTTCATCTTGATGAAGGGCTTGCTGTGTACACTTCGTAGCAATGGAGCGTACCTCTCTTGATTTACAGTTTTCCATATTAGGGCTGTGTTCATGGCGTGGATTCCGAGTTACAGATGGCAGTCCTGACTCTGCTCTGAGGTTGCATGACTTTGTCCAGTGCGGGGCACCCAGAATTATTCTGAGTACCTCGTTTTGGATTTTTTTCCTGAGTGGCCAACTGGGAAAGAGTCGTTTTTAAAAGAATTGGAGCTGCGTAATCGATGATAGAGCGGACTGCTTGCATACAGAATCAGTAGATCAGTAGATGTTATCTTACGCATGATTCTCAGTCTCGTTTTTGTTCTTTCCTTGATGACTACGATGTTGGGTGTTGAAGCACAATTTCTTGTCCATCCATACTCGAAGATACTGTTGTGTCGATCACCATTCGATATCGTTCATCCTCAGTGGAGGTGGGGTTCTGCTTGTCTTGAAGCTGACTGCTTTGATTTTGAGGAGGTTTATATTAAGCCCCATATCCATGCATTTCTCTGCAATAGCTGTTAGAGCCCTTTGAGCGCTTGTGACGTTGTATTGACCAGTCGATACCATTGCTATGTCGTCTGCATAGCAGAGAACCTAGCAGCCGGCTGGAATTGGTGTCGTCACCAGCCTTTCCATGAGTACGTTGAAGAGGAAGTGACTGAGTATACTTCCCTGAGGTGTGCCATTCTTCAAGGTTTCATAAACAGATAGATGTTCTTTAAACCTGACACGTGATCGTCTGTTGTGGAGGAAGTTTCGAGTCCATTTTAAGAGGCACCCTCTAACATCTTTCTCAGATAATGCTGTTATGATCGCGTTGGCATTGGCTAGCTCAAAGGTTTTTTCGAGGTGAAAAAAATTGACCACGGCTTTCCTGTCAGATATGGTGGTGAGGATGTCTGTGAGGCAGTGACGAGTTCCAGATCCTTGTCTATAGGCATAGATGTTGGGATGCAATGACACGACAGTTCAATGCAATCTCTTCAAAACTCTTTTTCCGCTGTCTTACCTAAACAGCTTAGCAGCAGTCGTGTCTTACCAGGTTCTCTCGGTTTTGGTATTGGGAGTATGGTGGCCTCTTTCCATGCCAATGGAGTAGTGCAGTGAGGCCCTCAGGTCCTGCATGTCGGATCATGGAGTAAGTAATTTAGTCTGTTCCTGCAGCAGTGTCTGGTTTTAAGTGTAGTGCCTATTTCAGTTCGGCCTGTGTGAATTGTACATCAGTTGGTCTGGCCTGTAAGCATGCTTCTTTGATGTAGTTCTGTTGTCATTTCCGATCTTGTAATCTTTTTTGTGTTATTGTAGGTAACTGAGTGGTGCTAGCTCTGTGTGAGCTCGGTTATGAGTTATTGATCTCTTCCGGCAGGATTAGGATATGTGGGGTCTGTTCAGGATTGTTGTCCGGCTGCCGTATGGATGTGCTTCCACAGCTTGCTGAGTCTTGTGTGGGCGTCTCTGTTGCCACACCATTCGAGCCATTTCCCTCCTTTGATTTTCTTGGTCCACTCCCTTCTGTTGCGTATCGCTGTTCTGAGTAGGTTTCGTGTTGTTTCGATGTTGTGTCAGCGATTGAGTTTCCTTGCTTACTTTATTCTGTGGTTATATTCCTTGACTCTATCATTGTAGTACCAGTGGTCCTTAAAGTGTTTGCTGGGGGTCTTTCATGAGAGGGATGGCTTGGTCCGCGGCGTGGGTGAAGGCCTCGATGAGATGCTATTCTATCTCGTCCATCGTGTTGTGTTCTGTTGGATAGCTGAGGTGATTTCGGAGTGCCTCTTCGAAGGCTATCCAGTTTGCTTTTTTTGACATTCCATCTGGCTTGTGGAGCGATTCTCTTAAGTCTATTTGCTTGGACTGTGATGATCATAGCAAAATGGTCACTGGCGAGGTAGGGGTGAATATTCCATGTTGCTCCTTGGCTTACATTTTAGGAAACAAATAAAGGGTCAAGTACACCACCTGCTATATGCGTTGGTTCTGTGGTATTAAGGAGAGTGGCTTCGGGGATGTTGACCATCATGTCAGCCAGATGGTGCCCAAATATATTGTTCATGGTGGGCATTAAAATCCCCGCCGAAAAATCCTTGGAGATGGTGCACATGGCAAGTTCACTGAAGTCTATGCTTTCTCGAGCAGGATGCATGTAGACATTGTAAGTGATTATTAATTCTCCTCTTGTCTGGATCGTTACCTCGAGTACTTCAGCTCCTTCACAATAAATAGGTTGCTCTAATATTTTGCTTGGTATAGTATTAGTAGTGTAGTGCATTCCTGTAGCGGTTCGTCGTCTGCTGGCAGATGATAAACTGTGTATCCGATGAAATTGACCTTCGTATTTACCCTTTGTAATGTTTCCTGTAGTAGAATGACATCACGCTTGTGCTGGTAGTCGTCTGCCATTAGTTGGTTGTGCCTACTTCTCGTCCCGTCTCGTCCCGTTTATGTTTCACTGCAAGATTTGGATGTTGTTTTTCTGGTTGCAGTCATCGACGTGATCCCCAAGTGCTGCTTTCTCTTCCTCTATTTGGACTCATGTGGATATCAACCCTGGTGTCCGTTGCTGAGTCATTGTCATTTGCTGGTGTGCATCTGTGCGTTCCATTGGTGAATTGAGTTCAGGATCTTGTGTTGGCGTGAGTTTCTTGGGTTTGGTTGACTGTTTCCGCCTGATAGTCACGACGATATAGTCGGTCATATCCGCTAGTGTTTCCGGTTGTATGTCTTTGTCTAGCATGGCTGCAATTGTCGATGCAAAGGTCTTTCAGATCTTTCAGATCTGTCTTGGAGAGTGTTATCTTTTCCCCTCCAGTATTTGCTGAATCATTCAGAAATGGAGTGGTCTTGAGGGCCACAAGAGGTACTGAGATTCTCTGTCTGGGGTGACTTGCTGATCAGGGCCGAGATGCTCCTTCGCCTAGAGCTAGTGCTGAATCCGGTTTCTGTTGCGTTACGTTATTCGGAAAATGTTTGTGTGGCCTGTCTGCTTTTCCAGGTGGATGTTGCAGCGAGAGCCGATCTGTTTTTTTTTTTTTTTTTTATTTATTAATTTTTTTTTTTATGTAGGAAGGATACTAGCCAAGGGCAACAACAAAAAAAAAAACTGAGATGCCCAGAAAAGGATAAGTGAAGGATAAGTGTCTTGAAACCTCCTTCTTGAAGGAATTCAAGTCATACAGAAACAGACAGGGAGTTCCAGAGTTTACCAGAGAAAGGGGTGAATGATTGAGAATACTGGTTAACTCTTGCATTAGAGAAGTGGACAGAATAGGGGTGAGAGGAAGAAGAAAGGCTTGTGCAGCGAGGCCGCGAAAGGAGGGGAGGCATGCAGTTAGCAAGATCAGAAGGGCAGTTAGCATGAAAATAGGGGTAGAAGACAGCTAGAGATGCAACATTGCGGGGATGAGAGAGAGGCTGAAGACAGTCATTTATAGGAGTTGATGAGACAAAAAGCTTTTGATTCCACCTTGTCTAGAACAGCAGTATGAGTGGAACCACCCCAGACATGTGAAGCATACTTCATACATGGATGGATAGGCCCATGTACACAGTTAGCAGCGGGGGACGGGGTTAGAAAAACTGGCGGAGACGTCTTAGAACACCTAACTTCATAGAAACTGTTTTAGCTAGAGATGAGATATGAAGTTTCCAGTTCAGATTATAAGTAAAGAACAGAACGAGGATGTCCAGTGTAGAAGAGGGGGGACAGTTGAGTGTTACTGAAGAAGAGGGGATAGTTGTCTGGAAGGTTGTGACAAGTTGAGAGATGGAGGAATTGAGTTTTTGAGGCATTGAACAAAATCAAGTTTGCTGTGCCCCAATCAGAGATATTTGAAAGATCAGAAGTCAGGCGTTCTGTGGCTTCCCTGTGTGAAATGTTTACTTCCTGAAGTGCTGGATGTTTATGAAAAGACGTGGAAAAGTGCAGGGTGGTATCATCAGCGTAGGAGTGGATATGACAAGAAGTTTGATTTAGAAGGTCATTAATGAATAATAAGAAGAGAGTGAGTGACAGGACAGAACCCTGAGGAATACGAATACCACTGTTAATAGAATAGAACAGATGAAGTTACAGAGAGAAGGATGGAAGCCGTAGGAGGGTAGTTTGAAAATCAAAGCTTTGTGCCAGACTCTATCAATCCAAGGCAACTCTATATATCTAAGGGAACAGCAAAGGTTTCATCAAATTATCTAAAAGAGGATGACCAAAACTCAGCAAGGAAACCTAGATCACCAGTAGAGTGGCCTTGACAAAACCCATACTTGGTTGTGAAGTGATAGCTGTTTGAGAATCTTCCTGTTGAAGATAGATTAAAAAACTTTAGATAGGCAGGAAATTAAAGCAATAGGACGGTAGTTTGAGCGATTAGAACGGTCACCCCTTTTAGGAACAGGCTGAATCTAGGCAAACTTCCAGGAAGAAGGAAAGGTAGATGTTGACAGAGTTTAAAGAGTTTGACTAGGCAAGGTATAAGCTCAAAAGCACATTTTCGGAGAACAATAGGAGGGACCCCATCTGGTCCATAAGCCTTCCGAGTGTTTAGGCCAACGAGGGCATAGAAAACATCATTGCGAAGAATTTTAATAGGTAGCATGAAGTATTCAGCGGGTGGAGGAGAGGGAGGAATAAGCCTAGAATCGTCCAAGGTAGAGTTTTTAGCAAAGGTTTGAGCGAAGAGTTCAGCTTTAGAGATAGATGTGAAAGCAGTGGTGCCATCTGGTTGAAATAAAGGAGGGAAAGAAGAAGCAAAGTTACTGGAGATATTTTTGGCTAGATGCTAGAAGTCACGAGGGGAGTTAGATCTTGAAAAATTTTGACACTGTATTAATGAAGGAGTTTTTGGATAGTTGGAGAGCAGACTTGGCATGGTTTCGGGCAGAAATATAAAGCGCATAAAACTTTGATCATGGAAGGCTTAAGTATCTTTTGTGGGCCACCTCTCTATCATGTATAGCATGAGAACAAGCTGTGTTTAACCAAGGTTTGGAAGGTTTAATTCGAGAAAAAAGAGTTAGGAATGTACGCCTCCATACCAGACACTATCACCTCTGTTATGCGCTCGACACGCAAAGATGGTCTCTGACACGGAAGCAGTAGTCATTCCAAGGAAAATTAGCAAAATACCTCTTCAGGTCTTCCCAACTCGCAGAGGCAAAACGCCAGAGGCACCTTCACTTAGGGGAATCCTGAGGAGGGATTAGAGCGATAGGGCAAGATACAGATATGAGATTGTGATCGGAGAAGAGAGGGTGACAGCATAAGCAGGATTAGAGGTGAGGAAAATGTTAAGAATGTTGGTCGTATATCCAAGACGGTCAGGAATACGAGTAGGGTGTTGCACCAACTGCTCTAGATCGTGGAGGATAGCAAAGTTGAAGGCTAGTTCACCAGGATGGTCAGTGAGGGGAGAGGAGACGCTGGGTGGTTACCTCTGGTTGGCTGGTGAGCTTAGTCTTTGCCGGCGGTGTTTAGTCCCTTCTCATGCTTGGCAGAGCCTGTAAATCCTCGGCCTGTACATTGAGCCTAGGGTTGAATTATTTTTTTGTACACTGTTTCAAGCATTGCAAGGCGTCTCGTATCTGTAAACATATCTAAAATTTTAGTGATTTCTTCCAGGTCTTTTCTCGTGATCTTGATGCCGTGCTGCTGCTGTAAGTGTATTCTTGTGGCTCCTGGTGTTTGGTGGCACGTGAGCCGTCGAGACAGCTTCGTCATCGTCATGCCGATTTAAGTTGAAGGGAGGACTTTACAGTTTCCTAGTTTACAGGTGAACTTATACATGGCGTGTGACTTCTGGGTTGTCTCTCTTTCTATGCAGGGACTGTTTCTGAGTAGGAAGTGGCTGGTTTTCTTGTTCCTGTAGTATATTTGGAGCTTTATCTTCCTTTCTGGGTCTGTGGGATTGACATTTCTTCTCACTATTTGTGTAACGATTATTTCATCTTTGTATGCTGTGAAGAAGGTACGGTTGTATATGGTGATGTCAGGCTTTCTTGAGTCTTCAGAGGAGCTGGAGTTAGGCCACTTATCGATGATCTTAGTTTGGTGGACGATGTTCTTTTCACTGAAGCCGTTTTTTTTTTTTTTAATAGTTGTGTTGCCCTTTCTATTTCTTCATCCACTTGCTGCCAAGTACTGCAGTGTGTGAGTGCTCTTCTGATATAATCACAGATATATATATATAATCAGGATATTCGCTCCTTCCATTAAGGCAGTACTCAGGGTTAGTTGGTTTGATATACACTGCTGTATTGAAATTCACTTGCTGTTGCTTCACGATGACGTCGAGGAAGAGCATGGTATCATTTAAACTGTGTTCTATGATGAAAATGAGACCAGAAATTCCTTCAAGGCAACGCTTGTGATGGTCAGCACAAGCGTTGCTTGTAGTCTTGGTGAATAGGTCGTCAATATAGCGGCAATATATATCAGGCTTCTCAGTCTTTTTAAACACTTCTTCCTCCACGCAGCCCATAAATAAGTTGGCCATGAGCACACCCAAGGGAGAACCCATGGCTACACCACCAATTTGACTATACTTGTTTCCTCGGAGGCTTTTATTGCGCAGCATTCAAGGAGTCGGTGTAGTGCAATTTCAGGAATGTAAAATGGGGGTGGAGATCGTTATGATGCACTCTGTTAATGTAGTCAATAGTGCATTTGACTGGAACAATGGTAAAAAGTGATTCCACATCAAGTGAGGCGATATTACCATCGGCGGTGTTGCTCTTGAGGATTTGGAGAAAATCAGATGCAGACTGCAGACTGTAGGTGGTGGCAACATAAGGCGCCAGTATGGTGCACAGCTTTTTAGCGATGTGGTACGTCGGTGTACGTATCTGAGAAATTATTGGGTGCAGCTTATTTCCTGGCTCTAGCTTGTGTGTTTTAACACACAGTAACCCATGCTGTACTCGCACATGAGCTTGTTGAAGTTGAGGTTGTTGCTGCTGACGTTGCATTTGGCTGTTATTTTGTTGAGTTTAGTCTTGAACGCGTCTGCGGGGTTCTTGGTGATCGTGGCAGGTTTTGTCATGTCCCCCAGAAGGTTGTCCATCTTCTTGAGATACTCCGAAGTGTCCATGATAACGTAAGCTGCCGTCTTGTCTGCTCTTCTGATTGTGATATCAGGGTCGGATTTAAGTTGCTTTGCTGCTTTAGTATGTTTCTTCTCGATCATACTGCTCCTTTGACTGCCTCTTGTTTTTTATGCTTCTGCTGTGACTGCTTGCTTGAACGAAGGGTCGATAGTAACTTCTTTTTTGGATAATTTTTCGATGTGTCGATGAGCGCCTCACATTCTACTCACTTCTGGAACGTTTTAGGCTTGGAGAGAACGTGACAGTTGAGTCCTCTTTAATAGTTTCTCTTGTTCCGGGGTGAGGATTTTTCTGGTTAAATTGATGTAGCCACGATAGGTCGTGGGTATTTGACTTGGCCTTCATTTAGGGCAATGAGTTTATTTTTTATGGTTTTTATCCGTGATGCCATTTTTGTATTTGTCTAAACATTTTATAAATAGTTTGTCTATAAATAGTTTGTCTATATTCTTTTTAATATCGGCATCAGTGTCGGCTTTATTCAATTTCTCATCCGCCTCACAATACGTTGACTGGAGTCTTTTCATTTTGCCCTTAAGTTCAGTGATTCTTTTCTTCATGTAGCTCTTTCTTACTCCGTCACTGGGTCTCTGCCTCCTTCTTTTGTTTCTGACTGCCCCATCACTAGAGATATTCATCGTATATACGGGCAGGAGATTCTCTCTTACACATATTTCATTAAATGTCATCGCTATGTTAGCATTTATTATTTTCTTAGATTCTTTATTTTCTTTATATCATATAAAAGTCTTATTCTCTTTTGAAATTTAGTTGGAAACTTCGCCGTAGCTAGTCATGTTTGCTATATCGCGATTTCGGGTTCTTTAACCCGAGAGAGAATAAGACTTATAAGACATAAAGAAAATATTTCAAAGAAAATAATAAAAGCTGACCTAGCGATCACATTTCATGATTAATATATATATATATATATATATATATATATATATATATATATATATATATATATATATATATATATATATATATATATATATATATATATAATAGACACACACACACACACACACACACACACACACACACACACACACACACACTAGCAGAATTACCCGGCATTGCCATGGTAAAATTTGTCCATTAACCAAACAAAAGTTTATATAATGAACTCAAAGTAAACGTCCGTTTACTGTTGTACATGTCCTTTATCGGTAGCCACCATCAAAAAATAGGTTGCGGTATATCTAGCGCCACCATCAAGAATTGGGTTACGGTGACAGATTTGCCTGAAAAATCTGTTTTGGGTCGGAAGCAGTTAAGCAGAAGCAGTCTGTCACTTCCCGGATCAAGGGGTACCCCCTACTAAATTTCATTACAATCAGTTCATAAATGTGTTATGTTAACTTCTGTTTACGATTCATAATATTAGTGAATTGATGAAACATACCTGAAAGATGAATTCGATGGAGACCTCTGTATCACAGAAAATTATACCACATACTGAAAGAATCAGTAAGGTATAAGGTGTCATACCTATCTCCAGTATCTGCTTCCTCGTAAACTTTACTGTAAAAGCTCTAGTTCGTAAACCCATACTGTAACTTATTTGTCTATTTATGTTTGTCTGAATGTTCCCTAATGTTCCTCACGATTACTGACTCGTTTATTTTATCAAACCTCAAACTATAGCCATCTAAGACTGATCCCTGTGGCACCTTACTAATTACTTGACTCAACTCGGATTTAGAGCTGTTTATTACAACTCTGTCACCTATTACGTAACTACGTAATAGGCCTTACATCTTCCCATCTATCCCATACACCCTAACCTTTCTCAGGAGCCTCTGATGGGATACCTTGTTGAACACCTTACTGAAGTTCTGGTATAGGGTGTCATAATTATTTCCATTATCTGCCGCCTCGTAGACCTCACCATAGAAACTCAACATGTTCGCAGGGCAAGCCTTTCCCTTCGTGAACCCATGCTGTGAGTGATTTATTGGGTTATGCTTGTCTAAATGTTCGCTAATGTTTCTCACGATTACTGACTCCATTATTTTACCTACAATAACTGAAGTTAAGCTGGCAGGTCTATAACCATACGTTAACGTTTTACCTCCTTTCTTAAGGATGGGTTACTAAATCCGCCTGTCTCCATATTTACGTTACCTCTCCTAAGTCTAGTTTCAAAAAGACACTAACTAGCGGTTCATTAATAACTTTTTTGCATTCCTTAAATACTTTGGAATATATAGATTTCGTTGGGTCGTAGTTTTTCACTATCTCCTTGGTTACCTCTATATATTTATATATCTATCAGCTTCCCATTTTCCTCTGCTCCCCCCAAAAATTTTTCACTATCCGGCAAATCCTGCATGTTTTCCTGGGTGAAGACAAAAAATACCTTAGAATTTTACTCATCTCTTCTCCAGAACTAACTAATTATCCATCAGCTGCCTTTAATGGACTTATTATTTTTCTGTTCTTTGTTCTATATACCTGATAAAAATCCTTAGGGATGAGTCTTTGCTGTCTTGCTACCTTTAATTCGTAATTATTTTTAGCTTTCTTTCTTAACTTCCTGACTGTTCTAATGAATTCTTTATAGTGAGGTGTTAAATTCTTTTCCCCTGCCTTTAATCATCTATATATGATTCTTTTCAGTCCTATATAGCGTTTTAATCTACCAATCAACCACTTCGGGACATTTGGGTCAGTAGCAGTTCTGACTTTTGTAGCAATATTGGTAGCAGCAGTAGTAGTAGTAGTAGTAGTAGTAGTTGGTGTTGTTATTGCTGTTATCGCTACGTTGTAGTAGTAGTAGTAGTAGTAGTAGTAGTAATTTTTGTTGTCATTGCTGTTATCGCTGCTGTAGAAGTAGTAATATAAATAGTAGTAGTAGTAGTAGTAGTAGTACTAGTAGTAGTAGTAGTAGTAGTTGTTGTTGTTGTTGTTGTTGTTGTTGTTGTTGTTGTTGTAATAGTTGTTGTTGTTGTTTTTGTTGTAGTACTAATAGTTGCATTAATAGTAGTAGTAGTAGTAGTAGTACAAGTAGTAGTAGTAGTAGTAGTAGTAGTAGTAGTAGTAGTAGTAGTAGTAGTAGTGGTGGTGGTGGTGGTGGTGGTTCAACTAGTAGTAGTAGTAGTAGTATCAGTAGTAGTAGTAGTAGTAGTAGTAGTAGCTTTTGTTGTTGTTGATATTGTTGTTGTTGTTGTTGTTGTTGTAGTTGTTGTTATAGTTGTAATAGTAGCAATAGTAGTAGTAGTAGTAGTAGTAGTAGTAATAGTAGTAGTAGTAGTAGTAGTAGTAGTAGTAGTGGTAGTAATAGTAGTAGTAGTAGTAGTAGTAGTAGTAGTAGTAGTAGTAGTAGTTGTAGTTGTTGTTGTTGTTGTTGTTGCTGGTGGTGGTGGTGGTGGTGGTGGTGGTGGTGGTGCTCATGTTGTTGTTGTCGTTGTTGCCGCTGATAGTGGTGTAGTGGTTGTTGTGAATGCTGTTGCTGTTGTTGATGATGACGTTGCTGCTGAACCTGCCTTTGTTCTTGTTGCTGTTGCTACTGTTGCTGTTGCTGTTGCTGCGGCTGCTGTACAAGAGGTGACAGAATAAGAGTACACTCACCTGTCATGTCTTCAGAGCCTCCCAGTATGAAAACGTTTTGCCCAACAATTGTGTGTTGCTCCAGGAATATCACTGTTCGCTGAACACTGGGGCCTTCTGAAGACCCTGGCTCGAAACTCGATGATGGAGGAGTGTCAGTGGTTCCATCAGGGAAAGGTTCTATGGTACATTCTCCTTCATTCCAGGTGAAGATATTGATGAATCCACATCTGTGAAAATGTAACTTTTCAGCTCATACTCCCAGTATTTATTACTTACTCCATTTTATAGAATAGTGCATACACTATTGTCACACATGACAGCAATTTGGAGAAACTCCATGGTTTGATGTTACCTTCAAGACATCAAACCTTACGTCAAGAATATAGACTTGTGTCTTGTGTCTGAGGAGAGGATATGTGTTCTCCATATAGCAGACATTTGCCTACCTTTCTTTTTTGAACGAAAGATTAAGAAACAAGAGGATCACACAAGATGTCGGAATTATTGCAGTTAAGCGAAACATTTGATGGAATGAAAAAAACAGTAAAGCGACCCTGAACTAGGTGGATGAAGGGTGAAGAAAAGACACTAGAATTAAGAGAGTCCAGCCTACCACAAATAAGGGAAAACGCGACCTACGAGGACAGAGACGTGTGAAGAGGACCGATGGAGAGCTGTCGCTACTGCTGGCGGAGACGACGCAAAACACCAAACTTCATAGAAGCTGTTTTAGCTAAAGATGAAATGTGAAGTTTTTAGTTTAGATTATAAGATTTTGAGACATTGAACAATTGTACCCTTGTAGTGTGGGATCTTGAGTGTTAAGAGAGAGTTAAGGGTGATAGAATCACATCTGCTAGCTTCTTTGCTTATTGGTGAGGTAGATAATACAGAGTTCTCTCGCTTCAGAATCTAACCCTAAACTCCCTTTCGATGGAGAGGTCAGTCGATATTTATCTCATAGATCCACGTGGGAGAGGAAAGGGGATGGAATATGCAGGTGTCGGGTTTCTTCAAGAGACATGGACGGTGAGGTGAGATGCAAACTGTCACCAGAGAGGAGTGACAATCCTCAGGGACAAGTAGTAGTAGCATTAGTACTAGTAGTAGTAGTAGTAGCAGTAGTAACAATAGTAGTAGTAGTAATAGTAGTAGTAGTAGTAGTAGTAGTAGTAGGAGGAGTAGCAGTAGGAGTATTAGTAGCAATAGTAGTAGCAGTAGTAGTAATTATATTATATCGATACACAATTCTAAGTTTACTCAGCTCCAATTAGAAATTTTAGAGATATCAGAAGTCAGGCGTTATGTGGCTTCCCTGCGTGAACAGTACTTTCTGAAGGGTTGGACGTCAACAAAAAGACGTGGAAAAGTGCTGGGTGGTATCATCAGCGTAGGAGTTAATAGGATAAGAAGTCTGGTTTAGAAGATGAATAATGAAAAGCGAGTGGGTAACAGGACAGAACCCTGAGGAACACCACTGTTAGTAGATTTAGGAGAACAGTGACCATCTACTATAGTAGCAATAGAATGGTCAGAAAGGAAACTTGAGATGATGTTACAGAGAGAAGGATAGAAGCCGTAGGAGGGTAGTTTGGAAATCAAAGCTTTGTGCCAGACTCTATCAAAAACTTTTAATATGTCCAAGGCAACAGCAAAAATTTCAACAAAATCTCTAAAAGAGGATGACCAAGACTCAGTAAGGAAAACCAAAAAGATCATCAGTAGAGCGGCCTTGACGGAACCCATACTGGCGATATGATAGAAGGCTGTAAAGTGATAGATGTGTAAGAATCTTCCTGCTGAGATAGATAAAAAAAAAAAATAGATAGGCAGGAAATTAAAGCAATAGGACGGTAATTTAAGGGACTAGAACAGTCACCTCTTTTTAGGACCAGACCGAATATAGGCAAACTAACAGCAAGAAGGAAAGATAGATGTTGAAAGACAGAGTTGAAAGAGTTTGCCAAGCACAAAGGCACATTTTCGGAGAGTAATAGGGACCCATCAGGTCCATGAGCCTTCCGAGAGTTTAGGCCAACGAGGGAATGGAAAACATCACTGCATGAAGTAGTCAGAGGATGGAGGAGAGGGAAGAACAAGCCCTGAATCATCCAAGGTAGAGCTTTTAGAAAAGGTTGAAGCGTTCAGCTTTAGAAACAAATGAGATGGCAGTGGTGCCATCAGGTTGAAATAAAGGAGAGAAAGATGAAGTAACTAGGTTATTGGAGATGTTTTTGGGTAGGTGCCAGAAATCATGATTGGAGTTAGATCTTGAAAGATTTTGAGACTTTCTATTAATGAAGGAGTTTCTGCCTAGATGGAGAACAGACTTAGTATGATTCCGGGCAGAAATATAAAGAGCATAAGATTTGGCTCATGGAAGCCTCAAGTACCTTTAGTAGGCCACGTCTCTATCATGTATAGCACGATAAAAGACCTTGTAAAACCAAGGTTCGGAAGGTTTAGGTCGAGAAAAAGAGTGAGGAATGTACAGACATTATCACTTCTGTTATGAGCTCGGCATACAGAGACGAGTCTCTGACAGAGAAGCAGTACTCATTCCAAGAAAAATCAGCATAATACTTCCTCAGGTCCCCCAAATTACCAGAAGTAAAACGACAGTGGCACCTCCGCTTTGGAGATCTTGAGGAGGGATTGCAGTGATAGGACAAGATACAGATATAAGATTGTGATCGGAGGAGCCCAACAGAAAAGATAGAGTAACAGCATAAATAGAAGGATTAGAGGTTAGGAAAATGTCAAGAATCTTCGGCGTATCTCCAAGACGGACAGGAATACGAGTAGGATGTTGGGCCAGTTGCTCTAGGTCGTGGAGGATAGCAAAGTTAAAGTCTAGTTAACCATGATGACCAGTGAAGGGAGAGGAAAGCTAAAGCTGTTGGTGAACATTGAAGTCTCCAAGAATGGAGATCTCCGCAAATGGGAAGAGTCAGAATGTGCTCCACTTTGGAAGTTAAGTAGTCAAAGAATTTCTTATAGTCAGAGAAGTTAGGTGAGACACATACAGCACAGATATATATATATATATATATATATATATATATATATATATATATATATATATATATATATATATATATATATATATATATATATATATATATATATATATATATATATATATATATATATATATAGCCTCACAGAAGCTCTTGATAAGGGGTGTCGGTTCCATTCCAGTTTTACCCTACCCCTCTCCGTGGGTCAATCCGGGCACCAGAACAGCAGCCTTTATTCTCGGATCAGCTTCCCCTAGGTTACCTCCTATAGTCAAATGCTGGGTAAATATATACAAGTCCAGGTTACTAGTAGGCCGTAGACAGTGAAAAGCCTCAAAGTCGCCACACCTGCCTCACAATGGAGAGGAAAAGGACTCGATAGCTACATGTTGGGAAGAAACAGGCAAAACTAACGCCACGCAATGAGGCTTAATATTCTGGGGATAAACTACGTTCAAGACGACGTCCACCCATTGTCCTCCAGAATACTACAACCCTCAGATCCGATGTCAGCTCATCTCAAATCTCTTAGAAGACTGACCTTCAAATTGGAAGGTCAGGAGAAAAAAGATCATACTGAACGCCAAACAGTACAAAACAACAATTAATCCTCTTGCTATAAAAAGACACAAGACACAGGGCTAGTGGCATTTAACTAAAGAAAACACACACACCCTTCACTCAAAATTTCAAAATTCATGGCGACTCCTACACCAGCCTTGGAGTCCATATCTGGGGAGGGGACCACAGATGTCCCCAGGTCGAACTGCCCTTCTGACGACGATCCTAAGTGTCTTGACACTCCCTCAACTTTTTCTTCATTAACTTCTACAACATTTGTGGTCTAAGAACTAATTTTCAATCTGTAGAACACAACCTCTCCTCTTCTAAACCTCATCTTTTCCTCACTGAAACTCAGGTGTTTCAGACAAGTGACAGTAGCCCCTTTTCTGTTCCCTCCTACTTTCTCTATCCTCAATTTCGATCCAAAGCTGGATGTTGCGTTTATGTGCGCAACGATTTAACCTGCTCTCAAGCCCACGCTCTTGAATCTTCCGAGTTTTCCACCATCTGGCTACGACTACAGAGTCACTATCAAACTAAATTTATCTGTACTGTATATCTCTCACCTAACTCATCAGACTATAAGAAATTCTTTGACTACTTTACTTCCAAAGTGGAGCATATTCTGACTCTCATCCCTTTTGCAGAGATCTCCTATCTTGGAGACTTCAATGTTCACCACCAGCTTTGGCCTTCCTCTCCCTTCACTGATCATCCTGGTGAACTAGCCTTCAACTTTGCTATCCTCCACGACCTAGAGCAATTGGTGCAACACCCTACTCGTATTCCTGACCGTTTTGGATATATGCCCAACATTCTTGACCTTTTCCTGACTTCTAATCCTTTTGCTTATGTTGTCACCCTCTTTTCTCATTGGGCTCCTCCGATCACAATCTCATATCTGTATCTTGTTCTATCGCTCCAATCCCTCCTCAGGATCTCCCTAAGCGAAGGTGACTGGTGTTTTGCCTCTGTTAGTAGGGGGAGCCTGAAGAGGTATTTTGCTGATTTTCCTTGGAATGACTACTCTCACGTGTCAGAGCGCATAACAGTCTTTGTGTGTCGAGCGCATAACAGAGGTGATAGTGTCTGGCATGGAGGCATACATTTCTTACTCTTTTTCTCGACCTAAACCTTCCAAACCTTGGTTTAACACAGCTTGTTCTCGTGCTATACATGATAGAGAGGTGGCCCACAAAAGGTACTTAAGCCTTCCATCGCCAGAATCTCATGCACTTTATACATCTGTCCAGAACCATGCCAAGTCTGTTCTCTAACTAGCCTCGGAAGGCTTATGGACCTGATGGGGTCCCTCCTATTGTTCTCCGAAACTGCGCCTCCGTGCTTGCACCTTGCATAGTCAAACTCTTTCAGCTCTGTCTGTCAACATCTACCTTTTCTTCTTGCTGGAAGTTTGCCCACATTCAGGCCATTCCTAAAAACTAGCAATAGACTACCGTTCTATTGCTTTAATTTCCTGCCTATCTAAAGTTTTTGAATCTATCCTCCACAGGAAGATTCTTAAACATTATCACTTCACAACCTTCTATCTGATCGCCAGTATGGGTTCTATCAAGACCACTCTACTGGTGATCTTCTGGCTTTCCTTACTGAGTGTTGGTCATCCTCATTTAGAGATTTTCGTGATTTCGAAACTACCTTCCTACGGCTTCTATCCTTCTCTCTGTAACTTCATCTCAAGTTTCCTTTCTGAACGTTCTATTGCTGCTGTGGTAGACGATCACTGTTCTTCTAAATCTATTAACAGTGGTATTCCTTAGGGTTCTGTCCTGTCACTTACTCTCTTCTTATTATTCGTCAATGGCCTTCTAAACCAAACTTCTTTTCCTATCCACTCCTACATTGATGATTCCACCCTGCATTTTTCCACGTCTTTTCATAGACGTCCAACCCGTCAGGAGGTAAACATTTCATGCAGGGAAGCCACAGAACACCTGACTTCTGATCTTTCAAAAATTTCTGATTGGGGCAGAGCAAACATGGAACTGTTCAATGCCTCAAAAATTCCATCTATCAACTCGACAAAACCTTCCAAACAACTATCCTTTCTTCTTCAATGACACTCAACTATCCCATTGAATATTGTCGGTCTGTCCTTTTCTCATAATCTAAAGTTCTGAGACGTCTCCGCCAGTTTTTTTCAACCCCCACCCCCAGCTGCTAACTCTGTACAAGGCCCTTAAACGTCCATGTATGGAGTATGGTTCGCATGTCTGAGGGTGTTCAACTCATACCGCTGTTTTAGACAGGATGGAATTAAAAGCTTTTCGTCTAATCAACTCTTCTCCTCTAACTGACTGTCTTCAGCCTCTCTCTCATCACCGCAATGTTGCATCTCTAGCTGTCTTGTACCGCTATTTTGCTGCTAACTGTTCTTCTGATATTGCTAAATGCATGCCTCCCCTCCTCCCGCGGCCTTGCTGCACAAGACTTTCTTCTTTCTCTCACCCCTATTGTGTCTACCTCTGTACTGCAAGAGTTAACCATTCATCAGCTAATCATTCATCCCTTTCTCTGGTAAACTCTGGAACTCCCAGCCTGTTTCTGTGTTTTCACCTTTCAATGACTTGAATTCCTTCAAGAGGGAGGTATCAAGACACTTATCCTTCAATTTTTTGACAACCGCTTTTAACCCTTTTCTGGGACTGGCATTTCAGTGGCTTTTTTTCTTTTTTTTAGTGGACTTTTGTTTCCTTTGGCCAGTGTCCCTGCTACATAATATATATATATATATATATATATATATATATATATATATATATATATATATATATATATATATATATATATATATATATATATATATATATATATATATATATATATATATATATATATATATATATATATATATATATATATATATATATATATATATATATATATATATATATATATATATATATATATATATATATATATATATATATATATATATATATATATATATATATATATATTGGTGGACACCTGCCGAAACGTGAAGTAGACACCTGCCGAAACGATAATTGTTGCCAGTGAGATCTAAAGCACTGTTCAGGGAGTGCTGTGAACTTATCATTAAACCCAGCTGTGACCTCACTGAACGTTTCCCTTAGTGTCTCACAACACAAGGGAGTAGTCACAACCTGCCCTCTAAAGATAACTCTCTTCCTTCACACAAAACTACAAGCACCTAATAACACAAACACCCTTCACTTAAAAATTTCAAAATTATCATGGCGACTCCTACACCAGCCTCGGAGTCCCCATCTGGGGAGGGGATCATAAATGTCCCCAGGTCGGACTGCCTTTCTGTCGACGACAGATACCTCCATCCTCTGACTACTTCATGCTACCTATTAAAATTCTTTGCAATGATGTTTTCCATGCCCTTGCTGGCCTAAACCCTCAAAAGGCTTATGGACCTGATGGAGTCCCTCCTATTGTTCTCCGAAACTGTGCCTCCGTGCTTGCCCCTTACCTAGTCAAACTCTTTCAGTTCTGTCTGTCAACATCTACCTTTCCTTCTTGCTGGAAGTTTGTCTACATTCAACCTGTTCTTAAAAACCGTTCTATTCCCTCAAACTACCGTCCTATTGCTTTAATTTCCTGCCTATCTAAAATTTTTTAATCTATCCTCAAAAGGAAGATTCTTAAACATCTATCACTTCACAACCTTCTATCTGATCGCCAGTATGGGTTCCGTCAAGGCCGCTCCACTGGTGATCTTCTGGCTTTCCTTACTGAGTCTTGGTCATCCTTTTTTAGAGATTTTGGTGAAACTTTTGCTGTTGATAGAGTCTGGCACAAAGCTTTGATTTCCAAACTAACCTCCTACGCATTCCATCCTTCTCTCTGTAACTTCATCTCAAGTTTCTTTTCTGACCGTTCTATTGCTGCTGAGGCAGACAGTCACTGTTCTTCTCCTAAATCTATTAACAGTGGTGTTCCTCAGGGTTCTGTCCTGTCACCCACTCTCTTCTTATTATTCATTAATGATCTACTAAACCAAACTTCTTGTCCTATCCACTCCTACGCTGATGGTACCACCCTGCACTTTTCCACTTTTCATAGACGTCCAACCCTTCAGGACGTAAATATTTAACGCAGGGAAGCCAAAGAACGCTTGACTTCTGATCTTTCAAAAATTTTTGATTGGGGGCAGAGCAAATTTGGTATTGTTCAATGCCTCAAAAACTCAATTCCTCCATCTATCAACTCGACACAACCTTCCAAACAACTATCCCCTCTTCTTCAATGACACTCAACTGTTCCCCTCTTCTACACTGAACATCCTTGGTCTGTCCTTTACTTATAATCTGAACTGGAAACTTCACATCTCATCTCTAGATAAAACAGCTTCTATGAAGTTAGGTATTCTGAGACGTCTCCGCCAGTTTTTCTCACCCCCCCAGCTGCTAACTCTGTACAAGGGCCTTATCCGTCCATATATGGAGAATGCTTCACATGTCTGGGGCGGTTCCACTCATACTGCTCTTCTAGACAGGGTGGAATGAAAAGCTTTTCGTCTCATCAATTCCTCTCCTCTGACTGTCTTCAGCCTCTCTTACCGCCGCAATGTTGCATCTCTAGCTGTCTTCTACCGCTGTTTTCATGCTAACTGCTTTTCTGATCTAGCTAACTGCATGCCTCTCCTCCTCCTGCGGCCTCGCTGCACAAGACTTTCTTCTTTCTCTCTCCCCTATTCTGTCCACCTCTCTAACGAAAGAGTTAACCAGTATTCTCAATCACTCATCCCTTTCTTTGGTAAACTTTGGAACTTTCTGCCTGCTTCTGTATCTCCACCTTCCTATGACTTGAATTCCTTGAAGAGGGAGGTTTCAAGACACTTATCCATCAGTTTTTTTACTAGTGTTTTGACCCTTTTATGGGACTGGCATTTCAATGGCCCTTAGCCAGTGTCCCTTCTACACACACACACACACACACACACACACACATACATATATATATATATATATATATATATATATATATATATATATATATATATATATATATATATATATATATATATATATATATATATATATATATATATATATATATATATATATATATATATATATATATATATATATATATATATCACTGATATAAACAATTGAGCCTGCCATTACCTGAATTTCATGCACTTAATATTTCAGCATGAAATCATCTCAAGTCAAACTCCTTTATTAATAGAAAGTGTCAAAATCTTTCAAAATCTAACTACCCTCGTTACTTCTGTCACTTAGCCAAAAATATCTCCAATAATTTTACTTGTTCATCTTTTGTTTATTTCAACTTAATGGCACCACTGCCGTCTCATCTACCTCTAAAGTGAAAGACCTCTCTTCGCTGAAATCTTTTCTAAAAACTCTATCTTTAATGATTTAAAGCCTGTTCCTTTCCTGACTACTTCAGGTTCACCATTAAGGTCCTTCGCAGTGATGTTTTCCATGCCCTCAATGGCCTTAACCCTTAGAAGGCTTATAGACCCGATCCGGTCCCTCTTACTGTTCTCCGAAACTGTGCCTCCGTGCTTGCACTTTTATCTTGACAAGCTCTTCGAACTATCTATCAACATTGATCTTTCCTTCTTGTTGGAAGTTTACCTACATTCAGCCTATTCTTAAAAAAGGTGACCGCTGTATTTAATTTCCTGCCTCTCCAAAGTTTTTGGATCTATCCTCAACAGGAAGATTCTTAAACATCCATCATTTCACAACCTTATATCTGATCCCCAGTATGGGTTTTATCGAGGCCACTTTACTGGTGCTCTGACTTTCCCTACTGAGTCTTGCTCATCTTCTTTAAAGGATTTTGGTGAAACTTTTGCTGTTGTCTTAGAGATATCAAAAGCTTTTGTTAGAGTCTGGCACCAAGCGTTGATTTCCGTACTACCCACTATAGTTTTTATCCTTCTCTCTGTAAATTCATTGCAAGTTATCTTTCTGACCGTTCTATTACTGCTATGGTAGACGGTCACTGTTCTTTTCCCAAGTCTACTAACAGTGGTGTTCCTCAGGGTTCTGTCCTGTCACCAACTCTCTTTCTGTTATTCATCAATGATCCTCTAAACCGAACTTCTTGTCCTATCCACTGATGATAACATCCTGCAGTTTTCCACGTTTTTTCGTAAACACCCAGCCCTTTAGAAATGAAACATCTAACGCAGGGAAGCCAAAAAATGCCTGTCTTCTGATCTCTTTAATATTATTGATTGGTGTAGGAGAAACTTAGTATTCTTCAATGCCTCAAAATATAAGACAAGACCAAGAAATTTTCAACACCGACGTCTACATGAAACTCTCTAAACCCGGCCACTGCCTGAAGGCGAAAAGCGAGTGTCCTCAAAAAGTGCGAGCCGTGGACGGCCTGAAATACCACTGGTATTTCAGGACATACCAGCTACTTCCCAAGGCCTGAAAGCACCACAAGCCGAATGTCTACAGCAAGAATAATCTCCAATACAACTACCGCCAACTTATTAAAACTGGTGGGGCTAACTCCGCCCCTCATGTAACACACACAACGCACACAACATTGACAAACACCCCTAGAGACCTCTGTATAATCCAGCTGACATCATATCAATAAAAATCAAAGGAAGGAAGTAAGGACCAGCTACTCATTCTAGTTCCAGTTCTCGCCGAAGCAAAACCTCCCCTCACGTTCCCAGCACAAGCCAACCGTAAGTCATCGGCCAGTTAAGCCTTCCATCACCAGAATCTCATGCACTTTATATTTTTGCCCGGAACCATGCCAAGTCTGTTCTCCAACTAGCCAAAAACTCCTTCATTAACAGAAAATGTCAAAACCTTTCAAGATCTAACTCCCCTCGTGATTTCTGGCATCTAGCCAAAAATATCTCCAATAACTTTGCTTCTTCTTCTTTCCCTCCTCTATTTCAACCAGATGGCACCACTGCTATCACATCTATTTCTAAAGCTGAACTCTTTGCTCAAACCTTTGCAAAAAACTCTACCTTGGACGATTCTGGGCTTGTTCCTCCCTCTCCTCCACCCTCTGACTACTTCATGCCACCTATTAAAATTCTTCGCAATGATGTTTTCGATGCCCTCACTGGCCTAAACCCTCAGAAGGCTTATGGACCTGATGGGGTCCCTCCTATTGTTCTCCAAAACTGTGCCTCCGTGCTTGCACCTTGCATAGTCAAACTCTTTCAGCTCTGTCTGTCAACATCTACCTTTCCTTCTTGCTGGAAGTTTGCCTACATTCAACCTGTTCTTAAAAAGGGTGACCGTTCTAATCCCTCAAACTACCGTCCTATTGCTTTAATTTCCTGCCTATCTAAAGTTTTTGAATCTCTCCTCAACAGGAAAATTCTTAAACATATATCACTTCACAACCTTCTATCTGATCGCCAGTATGGGTTTCGTCAAGGCCGCTCTACTGGTGATCTTCTGGCTTTCCTTACTGAGTCTTGGTCATCCTCTTTTAGAGATTTTGGTGAAACTTTTGCTGTTCCCTTGGACATATCAAAAGCTTTTGATAGAGTCTGGCACAAAGCTTTGATTTCCAAACTACCATCCTACGGTTTCTATCCTTCTCTCTGTAACTTCATCTCAAGTTTCCTTTCTGACCGTTCTATTGCTGCTGTGGTAGACGGTCACTGTTCTTCTCTTAAATCTATTAACAGTGGTGTTCCTCAGGGTTCTGTCCTGTCACCCACTCTCTTCTTATTATTCATTAATGATCTTCTAAACCAAACTTCTTGTCCTATCCACTCCTACGCTGATGATATCACCCTGCACTTTTCCACGTCTTTTCATAGACGTCCAACCCTTCAGGAGGTAAACATATAACGCAGGGAAGCCACAGAACGCCTGACTTCTGATCTTTCTAAAATTTCTGATTGAGGCAGAGCAAACTTGGTATTGTTCAATGCCTCAAAAACTCAATTCCTCCATCTATCAACTCGACACAACCTTGCAGACAACTATCCCCTCTTCTTCAATGACACTCAACTGTCCCCCTCTTCTACACTGAACATCCTCGGTCTGTCCTTTACTTATAATCTGAACTGGAAACTTCACATCTCATCTCTAGCTAAAACAGCTTCTATGAAGTTAAGTGCTCTGAGACGTCTCCGCCAGTTTTTCTCACCCCCCCTCCCCAGCTGCTAACTCTGTACAAGGGCCTTATCCGTCCATGTATGGAGTATGCTTCACATGTCTGGGGGGGTTCCACTCATACTGCTCTTCTAGACAGGGTGGAATCAAAAGCTTTTCATCTCATCAACTCCTCTCCTCTAACTGACTGTCTTCAGCCTCTCTCCCACCGCCGCAATGTTGCATATCTAGCTGTCTTCTACCACTATTTTCATGCTAACTGTTCTTCTGATCTTGCTAACTGCATGCCTCCCCTCCTTCCGCGGCCTCGCTGCACAAGACTTACAAGACTTTCTCTCACCCCTATTCTGTCCACCTCTCTAACGCAAGAGTTAACCAGTATTCTCAATCATCCATCCCTTTCTCTGGTAAACTCTGGAACTCCCTGCCTCCTTCTGTATTTCCACCTTCCTATGACTTGAATTCCCTCAAGAGGGAGGTTTCAAGACACTTATTCATCAATTTTTGACCACTGCTTTGACCCTTTTATGGGACTGGCATTTCAGTGGGCATTTTTTTTATTAGATTTTTGTTGCCCTTGGCCAGTGCCCTTCCTACATAAAAAAAAAGAACCAAATATTTACTGAGAAACGTGTGTGAAATATATTTGGCAAAAAAGTATTTTTTCCCCCGCAATTTCTTTCTACGTCAAGGTTATCTAGGCAAGAATTAAGACATCATCTCATAGCGGAGAACTCTGATTGACATTTGTTAACCGTTACATGTTTAAACATAAACAAGACAGTGAAAGAGGCCTCTCACGCCATCAAAGTTAAAAATCGAATACTGACCCCCTCTCAAGACCACGGGGTGGAATAAAGCAGCGTTCATAGCAAAGAGACTGTAGGCTCCAGGTTTACTGTATCAGCCGTATGCTAGGTAGAGCATACCATAACAACATACCTACTATCAGTAGGTATGTTGTTAAGGTAACTTGTATAATTTAAACTTCTTTTTCACAATACTAATGTAAACATTATTTTCCTTTTTTATTCAGGTGCCCCTAATGAATATGCTAATTACATGATGGCCTTTCATTAAGAATTCCAGTGTTAACGCTTTTAATATTTGTTTTAAATGCCTGCGTCGTAAACTGAGGTAACTGTGCCATAATACTTACATAAAGGGATGCAAAACACCCTGTTCTTTATCCGTAAGTGGGTAATTGATAATGTTCATTAACTAAATCATCAATTACTGACATCAATGCCCACAGCACAACTATCGTTTTCTTTCACCTTCAATTTGATGCATCACATGATCTAGACTGCAACTGGTGCAACACCCTATCCATCCTCCTGACCACCTTGGAAACGTGAACTTTTTCTTCTAAATTTTCCTCTTATTCTGACAAACTGAGCTTTTTGTTGGGCGGCTCTGACCACAATCTTGTTTTTTGTATCCTGTCTTATCCCCCCCCCACAGTGCTGCCTCCAAGAGGTGCTTCTGGCACTACAACTCTGCTAAGTGAGAAGACCTGAGATGGTACTATTCTGACGTTCCCTAGAATGGTTTTTGCTTCCATGAGTTGCACCAATTTGTGCAAAAGAACGTAATGGAAATAACTGTCTATACTCATAACTGGTATGAGGGCATGCATTTCAAGCTCGTAAACCTTGGTCCAACCCTTTTTTTCTCTCGTGTTGTCCAGGATAGAGTGGCGGCTACTTCATCCTTTCATTTCCTGAAATTATTGCCGTACAGTTCTGTCAAAAATCATGCAACAACTGCCTTTCAACTACACCAAAACTCCCTTATAAATAACAAAGGTAAAAATCCTACCAGACCCTCTTTCCCTCGCAACTTTAGTCACACATCCGATTTATTTATTTTTTTCCTTCTCCAATACAGATGAAATCACTGCCATTACCGCTATCTCTAAAGCCAAATATCTTCTCTTAGACTTCTGTTAACAGTTAAAATCTGGTCGAATATGGGTTTTTCCTCCTTCATCTATTCCCTTCGTCTATATTAAACCTATTAGTGAAATTAATCGTAAAGATGATTTTATATGATCCCTCAGGCATTAACCTTTGGAAGGCTTATAGATCTGATAATATCCTTCCCATCATTCCTGGACTTTACTTACTTTAGTGTTTGTACCTTGTTTATCAACATATACCTTTCCTTGTTGAAAATTACACTATAGCACATTAATATATTTCTGAGCTTCTTGCTGAAAGTTTGCCTGTATTTAACATAAGTTTTTTTCTAAGAAGAGTGACTGTGCCAGTCACTCAAACATTCAACCTATAAGTATGATGTACTGTGTTCCCTAAGCTTTTAGTTTATTCTCATTAGTAAGATTCTTAATCTATTCATAATTATTTATTTATTTATTTGATTTATTAATTTTCTAACTAAGGATTTGGTTCTGTAAATGATGTTCCACCAATAATATTCTAGTTATCATTACTGCAGTCTTTCATTTTTCATAAATTTTTCTTACTTACATCTAACTTACATTTAACTCTACTGAACCATATATCCTTCGGATGGCCTTCCCTTAAAATATCAACCAGAATTTTCACATCTCGTCTGTTGATAAATACACACACACCTTTAGCTAAATAACACGAGTTCTGTGGAGACGTGTTACTAGGTATGCCTCGGAATATAATCTGTTTCTTTTTCTACACTTATAATTAGAAAGAAGATTCCCTTCCCTCATGCACTCTCTGCACTCACTAACGAGGGCCAAGGTCTGTCCTTGGCTAGTTCCTGAGGTTCTGTGTTGCCAGTAACGCCATTTCCTCCTAGAAGGAAGAAGGGAAGTTCTGGCTTCTGCTCTAATAGTCGATCCCAAGCATCAGAGTGGTGAAAGCTAGCCATCCCATGGAAACAAAAGGGTGCTTTATAATGTATCAGGGTGTAAATAGATGGTGAGCGTAGCTATGCCCTAGAACTGCAACTTTTATCTACGGATTTGTGTTTTCTGTCGGGGAAGGGATAAACCCGTAGCCGGTGGTGAAAGTATGGCGGTTAGTTGATGATCTGCGTATCTCTGTGGTGCAGTCTAGCGGCACGCAGCACATAGGGTGACTGGAATGGAAGCACCATTGAGGATCCAGTTCAAAGGACCAATATAACGAACTGGCATAATAAAAGGTCAGTGCCAGGTTTTACATTGTTAGGCGGACACACGATAGCTAGGTATCTATCAGTTCACAGGCTTGCGATTAGATACAGTACTTAGCTGGAATTTGACGTGATATGTCCACCAAGGATGGTAGAATGTTGAGAAGGAGTTTGTTATGAGTTGGCCGCTGGCTGGAGTCTAACTTTGATGAAGGAACGGGTATGTTATCTGGATCCGCTGTTTGGAAGTTGACTGACTCCCTGCTTAACGAGCGGATTGATATCGGTTTCCCCCGGGATGGTGAATCCGCTCTACCTGGATCCGCACTGTTTCATCCACTCATCACAATGGATTGTTATAATTAAATTTAATTAATTCCCATCACCATTAATTTCCTTCTGGAACGATAGTTCCAACAGAGCTAAGATTTGACGAAATGTTTATTAATGTGTGTATATTGGTGAGCATATATATATATGAATATATATATATATATATATATATATATATATATATATATATATATATATATATATATATATATATATATATATATATATATATATATATATATATATATAAGAAAAAAATGATGAAATTCTGAATGTTTAGATAATTAACGCTCCTAAACTTCATGACAGCAAGACTTTTTGGTATAGGAATTTGGATCCTTCAGCAATTTTTTGTTATGCATGGAAATATTGTAGATTTTCTGCTAATTCTGCTTAAATGTTATAGATTTTCTGCTTCTGCTTATGCTGTCACCCTCTCTTCTCTGTTGGGCTCCTCTGATCACAATCTCATATCTGTATCTTGTCCTACTGCTCCAATCCCTCCTCAGGATTCCCTAAGCAAAGGTGCCTCTGGCGTTTTGCCTCTGCTAGTTGGGGAGACCTGAGGAGGTATTTTGCTGATTTTCCTTGGAATGACTACTGCTTCCGTGCCAGAGACCCGTCTTTGTATGCTGAGCGCATAACATAGGTGATAGTGTCTGGCATAGAGGCATACATTCCTCACTCTTTTTCTCGACCTAAACCTTCCAAACCTTGGTTTAACACAGCTTGTTCTCGTGCTATACGTGATAGAGAGGTGACCCACAAAAGGTACTTTAGCCTTCTATCACCAGAATCTTACGCACTTTATATTTCTGCTCGGAACTATGCCAAGTCTGTTCTCCAACTAGCCAAAAACTCCTTCATCAACAGAAAGTGTCAAGATCTTTCAAGATCTAACTCCCTTCGTGACTTCTGGCATCTAGCCAAAAAATATCTTCAATAACTTTGCTTCTTCTTCTTTCCCTCCTTTATTTCAACCAGATGGCACCACTGCTATCACATCTATTTCTAAAACTGAACTCTTCGCTCAAACCTTTCCTAAAAACTCTACCTTGGACGATTCTTGTTCCTCCCTCTCTTCCACCCTCTGACTACTTCATGGTACCTATTAAAAACTTTGCAATGATGTTTTTCATGCTCTCGCTGGGCTAAACCCTCAGAAGGCTTATGGACCTGATGGGGTCCCTCCTATTGTTCTCTGAAACTCCGAAAGAGTTTGACTAGGCACCTTGCCTAGTCAAACTCTTTCAGCTCTGTCTGTCAACATCTACTTTTCTTTCTTACTGGAAATTTGCCTACATTCAGCCTGTTCCTAAAAAGGGTGACCGTTCTAATCCCTGAAACTACCGTCCTATTGCTTTAATTTCCTGCCTATCTAAAGTTTTTGAATCTATCCTCAACAGGAAGATTCTTAAACATCTATCACTTCACAACCTTCTATCTGATCGCCAGTATGGGTTCCGTCAAGGCCGCTATACTGGTGATCTGGTTTTCCTTACTGAGTCTTGGTCATCTTCTTTTAGAGATTTTTATGAAACTTTTGCTGTTGCCTTGGACATCTCAAAAGTTTTTGATAGAGTCTGGCACAAAGCTTTGATTTCCAAACTACCCTCCTACAGCTTCTATCCTTCTTTCTGTAACTTCATCTCAAGTTTCCTCTCTGACCGTTCTATTGCTGCTGTGGTAGATGGTCAGTGTTCTTTTCCTAAATCTATTAACAGTGGTGTTCCTCAGGATTCTGTCCTGTCGCCCACTCTCTTCTTATTACTCATCAATGACCTTCTAAACCAAACTTTTAGTCCTATCCACTTCTACACTGATGATACCACCCTGCACTTTTCCACGTCTTTTCATAGACGTCCAACCCTTCAGGAAGTAAATATTTCACGCAGGGAAGCCACAGAACGCCTGACTTCTAATCTTTCTAAAATTTCTGATTGGGGCAGAGCAAATCTGGTACTGTTCAATGCCTCAAAAACACTTCCTCCATCTATCACCTCGACACAACCTTCCAGACAACTATCCCCTCTTATTTAATGACACTCATCTGTCCCCCTCTTCTACACTGAACATCCTTGGTCTGTCCTTTACTTATAATCTGAACTGGAAATTGCACATCTCATCCATAGCTAAAACAGCTTCTATGAAGCTAGGTGTTCTGAGACGTCTCCGCCAATTTTTCTCACTCCCCCATCAGCTTACTCTGTACAAGGGCCATATGCTTTCATGTATGGAGTATGCTTCACAGGTCTGGGGGTTTCCACTCATACCGCTCTTTTAGACAGGGTGGAATCAATAGATTTTCGTCTCATCAGCTCCTCTCCTCTCCTCTCTCTCATCGCCGCAATGTTGCATCTCTAGCTGTCTTCTACTGCTATTTTCATGGTAACTGATCTTCTGATCTTGCTAACTGCATGCCTCCCCTCCTCCCGCGGCCTTGCTGCGCAAGACTTTCTTCTTTCTTTCACCGCTATTCTGTCCACCTCTCTAATGCAAGAGTTAACCAGTATTCTCAGTCATTTATCCCTTTCTCTGGTAAACTCTGGAACTTCCTGCCTGCTTCTGTATTTCCCCTTCCTACAACATGAATTCTTTCAAAAGGGAGGTTTCAAGACACTTATCTTTCAATTTTTGACTACCGCTTTGGACCCTTTTCTGGGACTGGCATCTCATTGGGCCTTTTTTTTATTGGATTTTTGTTACCCTTGGCCAGTGTCCCTCCTACATAAAAAAAGAAAAAAAAAAATATTTGAGTTCTTTGAAAATTGATTCTTTAAAGACATACGTGAAGTTCCGAACTGTTGAAAGAAGGGATTGCTACAGCTTGATTTTTTTATTTATTTACTTATTTTTTTTTTTTCTTATTTCTTTCTTTCTCCCCTTTCTGCTTTTTTTTTTTTATTACTGCAGTTAAATTATATATTCAAAGGTATACTTTTCTTACATATATAAAGTTCAGGCATTTATTTATCATATTGTGTAGTACATACCTTGCTTTGTGGTTAGTGGAGGAGGAGGAGGGGGCAAGTCCTCCCGCTGCTCCACCACATAATCCTTGCTGAATATCAATCTCCCATCCTGAGTATCCACCAGCAAATTCCAACCATCCCTTGATTTCAAACCAACCATTGTCAGTACTGGAACAGTCTACTTCAAGCTTCATCATCCAATAGTCTTCACCATAGCTGTTGAGGTTGGGAAGAGAAGGTAAGTCTCTCTCTGTGACATTAATATATATATATATATATATATATATATATATATATATATATATATATATATATATATATATATATATATATATATATATATATATATATATATATGTGTGTGTGTGTGTGTGTGTGTGTGTGTGTGTGTGTGTGTGTGTGTGTGTGTGTGTGAGTGGAATCGTTGTTACCACTGGAATGTGAAGGCATACTCGCACAACACCCTGTTTATTCAGCACTGGGACAAAACTTACCATCTTCAGATATTAAGAGGAATAAAACTATTAAAACACTAAAACCACCTCACCATGATGGAGGAAGGATGATATCTGAGCTCTGCAGCAGAGGACCTAGCAAACAATGGCTCAAAAACTCAATTCCTACATCTATCAACTCGACACAACCTTCCAGATAACTATCTCCTCTTCTTCAATGACACTCAGCTGTCCCTCTCTTCTCTCTTTTGTCCTTTACCTGTAATATAAGCTGGAAACATCTCGTCTCCAACTAAAACAGCTTGTATGAAGTTAGGTGTTCTGAGTCGTCTCCACCATTTTTCTCAACCCCTTTCCCCCGAAACCGGAGTCGGAAAAATCCCAGATAAAAAAAAAAAAAAGTTTCGGGGGTTTTATTTTTTCGTGGTTTTATTTTTTGGGGGGGGTTTATTTATTTACATTTTGTTTATTCTTCATATTTATACGTAAATGAGTTTCAATAACATTTAAAAAGGAATCTAGAGTGAAACAAAAGGTTTAAAGCTTATTTTTTTCTTACATGTAGGAGGAACACCGGCCAAGAGCAACGAATATATATATATATATATATATATATATATATATATATATATATATATATATATATATATATATATATATATATATATATATATATATATATATATATATATATATATATATATATATAAGCCCTCTGAGGTGCCGGTTCCCGAACAGAGTCAAAAGCGTTCGTCAAAAATTAAAGGATAAGTGTCTTGGAACCTTTCTCTTAGAAGAGTTCAGTTCATAGGAAGGAGGAAATACAGGAGCAGGAAGGGAGGTCAGGAGTTTACCACAGAAAGGGATGAATGACTGAGAATACTGGTGAACTCTTGGATTAGAGAGGTGGACAGTCAAGCCTTACCCGTTCATTTTCTGTGCAGTACAAGATAACACAAGCAATGTTGCATCTCTTGCTATATTCTACCGCTATTTTCATGCCCACTGCTCTTTTGATCTTGTTAGCTGCATGCCTCTCCTCCTCCCGCGGTCTCGCTGCACAACACTTTCTTCTTTCTCACCCCTATTATGTACTCTTAATCATTCATCCCTTTCTCTGGTAAACTCTGGAACTCCTTCCTGTTTCTGTATTTCTTCCTTCCTATGGCTTGAACTCTTTCAAGACGGAGCTTTCAAGGTACTTACCCTTAAATGTTTGATGGCCACTTTTGACTGTTTTTTCTTTATTATAATTTTGTTGCCCTTGGCTGGTGTCCCTCTTACATAAGAATTTTTTTTTTTCGTATGAACATCCTACTGGAGACGTAAACAACAATATAAACAATGTAAACGTAAGATCTATATACTTATATATGGAGTGTTCAACTTGCTATTGAAAACTAATTACGGGAATTTATTTCTGGGCATGTTCATAACGATATAATAAAAGCAATTAAAGTTCATGACAAAATATTATGTTTAATGAAATAGCCATTTGAATAATTTATATTGTTGTATCGGGAAGGATTCAACCATTCTAAGATCCATTTAATTATATATATATATATATATATATATATATATATATATATATATATATATATATATATATATATATATATATATATATATATATATATATATATATATATATACATTTTTTTTTTCTCTCTATTCTGAAACACTCAAGATTCCGGGACGTGGAAGATATCTGGCTAGACATCAGAACAACTGAACAGATGTTATATTTTGTTCAAGCACTCGTGTTTTGTTAAAACATTCTAATACTCGTATTAAAAAAAGTAACTGAATAAATAGGAGGAGGCAGTAGACACCTGCCGGAACGATAATTACTCCCAGTGAGGTCTAAAGTACTGTTCAGGGGGTGCTGTGAACTTATCATTAAACCCAGCTGTGACCTCACTGAACGTTTCCCTTTGTGTCTCACAACATAAGGGGGCAGTCACAGCCTGCCCTCTAAAGACAACGCTCTTCCTCCACACAAAACTACAAGCACCTAATAACACACACACCCTTCACTCAAAAAATTTTAAAATCATCATGGCGACTCCTACGCCAGCCTCGGAGTCCCCATCTGGGGAGGGGACCATAAATGTTACCAGGTCGGACTGCCTTTCTGTCGACACCCTAAATGTCTTGACACCCTCCTCAACTTTTTCTTCATTAACTTCTGCTACATTCGCGGTCTAAGATCTAATTTTCAATCTGTAGAACACCACCTCTCCTCTTCTAAAGCTCATCTTCTTTTCCTCACTGAAACTCAGGTGTCTGAGATAACCGACAGTAGCCCCTTTTCTGTTCCCTCCTACTTTCTCTATCCTCATTTTCGATCCAAAGCTGGATGCTGCGTTTATGTGCGCAATGACTTAACCTGCTCCCGTGCCCACGCTCTTGAATCATCCGAGTTTTCCACCATCTGGCTACGACTACAGAGTCACTCTCAAACTAAATTTATCTGTGCTGTATACCTCTCACCTAACTCCTCTGACTATAAGAAATTCTTTGACTACTTAACTTCCAAAGTGGAGCACATTCTGAACCTCTTCCCTTTTGCAGAGATCTCCATTCTTGGAGACTTCAATGTTCACCACCAGCTTTGGCTTTCCTCTCCCTTCACTGACCATCCTGGTGAACTAGCCTACAACTTTGCTATCCTCCATGACCTAGAGCAATTGGTGCAACACCCTACTCGTATTCCTGACCGTCTTGGAGATACGCCCAACATTCTTGACCTTTTCCTGACCTCTAATCCTTCTGCTTATGCTGTCACCCTTTCTTCTCCATTGGGCTCCTCCGATCACAATCTCATATCTTTATCTTATCCTATCGCTCCAATCCCTCCTCAGGATCCCCCTAAGCGAAGGTGCCTCTGGCGTTTTGCCTCTGGTAGTTGGGGGGACCTGAGGAGGTATTTTGCTGATTTTCCTTGGAATGACTACTGCTTCCGTGTCAGAGACCCGTCTTTGTGTGCTGACCACATAACAGAGGTGATAGTGTCTGGCATGGAGGCGTACATTCCTCACTCTTTTTCTCGTCCTAAACCTTCTAAACCTTGGTTTAACACAGCTTGTTCTCGTGCTATACATGATAGAGAGGTGGCCCACAAAAGGCACTTAAGCCTTCCATCACCAGAATCTCATGCACTTTATATTTTTTCCCGGAACCATGCCAAGTCTGTTCTCCAACTAGCCAAAAACTCCTTCATTAACAGAAAATGTCAAAACCTTTCAAGATCTAACTCCCCTCGTGATTTCTGGCATCTAGCCAAAAATATCTCCAATAACTTTGCTTCTTCTTCTTTCCCTCTTCTATTTCAAGCAGATGGCACCATTGCTATCACATCTATTTCTAAAGCTGAACTCTTTGCTCAAACCTTTGCTAAAAACTCTACCTTGAACGATTCCGGGCTTGTTCCTCCCTCTCCTCCACCCTCTGACTACTTCATGCCACGTATTAAAATTCTTCGCAATGATGTTTTCCATGCCCTCGCTGGCCTAAACCCTCGGAAGGGTTATGGACCTGATGGGGTCCCTCCTATTGTTCTCCGAAACTGTGCCTCCGTGCTTGCACCTTGCCTAGTCAAACTCTTTTAGCTCTGTCTGTCAACATTTACCTTTCCTTCTTGTTGGAAGTTTGCCTACAGTCAACCTGTTCCTAAAAAGGGTGACCGTTCTAATGCCTAAAACTACCGTCCTATTGCTTTAATTTCCTGCCTATCTAAATTTTTGAATCTATCCTCAAGAGGAAAATTCTTAAACATCTATCACTTCACAACCTTCTATCTGATCGCCAGTGTGGGTTTCGTCAAGGCCGCTCTACTGGTGATCTTCTGGCTTTCCTTACTGAGTCTTGGTCATCCTATTTTAGAGATTTTGGTGAAACTTTTGCTGTTGCCTTGGACATATCAAAAGCTTTTGAAAGAGTCTGGCACAAAGCTTTGATTTCTAAACTATCCCCCTACGGTTTGTATCCTTCTCTCTGTAACTTCATCTCAAGTTTCCTTTCTGACCGTTCTATTGCTGCTGTGGTACACGGTCACTGTTCTTCTCCTAAATCTATTAACAGTGGTGTTCCTGAGGGTTCTGTCCTGTCACCCACTCTCTTCTTATTATTCATTAATGTTCTTCTAAACCAAACTTCTTGTCCTATCCACTCCTACGCTGATGATACCACCCTGCACTTTTCCACGTCTTTTCATAGACGTCCAACCCTTCAGGAGGTAAACATATCACCCAGGGGAGCCACAGAACGCTTGACTTCTGATCTTTCTAAAATTTCTGATTGGGGCAGAGCGAACTTGGTATTGTTCAATGCCTCAAAAACTCAATTCCTCCATCTATCAACTCGACACAATCTTCCAGACAACTACCCCCTCTTCTTCAATGACACTCAACTGCTCCCCTCTTCTACACTGAACATCCTCGGTCTGTCCTTTACTTATAATCTGAACTGGAAACTTCACATCTCATCTCTAGCTAAAACAGCTTCTATGAAGTTAGGTATTCTGAGACGTCTCCGCCAGTTTTTCTCACCCCCTCCAGCTGCTAACTCTGTACAAGGGCATTATCCGTCCATGTATGGAGTATGCTTCACATGTCTGGGGAGGTTCCACTCATACTGCTCTTCTAGACAGGGTGGAATCAAAAGCTTTTCGTCTCATCAACTCCTCTCCTCTAACTGACTGTCTTCAGCCTCTCTCTCATCGCCGGAATGTTGCATATCTAGCTATCTTCTACCGCTATTTTCATGCTAACTGCTCTACTGATCTTGCTAACTGCATGCCTCCCCTCCTTCCGCGGCCTCGCTGCACAAGACTTTCTTCTTTCTCTCACCCCTGTTCTGTCCACCTCTAACGCAAGAGTTAACCAGTATTCTCAATCATTCATCCCTTTCTCTGGTAAACTCTGGAACTCCCTGCCTGCTTCTGTATTTCCACCTTCCTATGACTTGAATTCCTTCAAGAGGGAGGTTTCAAGACATTTATTCATCAATTTTTGACCACTGCTTTGACCCTTTTATGGGACTGGCATTTCAGTGGGGATTTTTTTTTATTAGATTTTTGTTGCCCTTGGCCAGTGTCCTTCCTACATAAAAAATAAATAAATAAATAAATAAATAAATAAATAAATGCATTAAAAATATTTTGTATTTATTATTATTATTATTATTATTATTATTATTATTATTATTATTATTATTTTATTTATTTATTTATTTATTTATTTATTTATTTATTTATTTATTTATTTTTAAGCAAGGAAACTCCTCTTCAATAATTAATCGAAAAGGTGCCCGGTAACCCCATGGAAGTATGTGAGGAGTCGGGATGACGTCATGAATGTGAAGCCAACGTGTCATTGGTCCGCTGTCGCCCGTACCCCCTTACACCCAAAACATTACCAGCTGAGCATCGAAAGCATAGGGGAATGCCGGTGTACCGCTCCTTATTTCTTCATTTTTTGCTGTTGCTTCCATGTCTCCCACCGTATTTGTAACCATAAAAGACTGCAATAGTGGTGTTGTGCCGTGCCACAAGGATTTAGACGGTAAATCATACATACAAATCAGATCATAAAGGGTTTTCAACTTGGGTGGACTTGGATGAGAAGTGGGAAGCTGTCTTTGGGGTAGACATATGGGTGGACGAGATCATGTCCACATATACATATACGTACATATACATGTGCATTAAAAATTTTTTTTTTATTTATTATTATTATTATTATTATTATTATTATTATCATTATTATTATTATTATTATTTTATTATAATTATTATTATTGTTATTATTATTATTATTATTATTATTTTTTTTTTTATTATATGTGCAATAAACATCGCACAATTAGTATCATGAGTCAGGTAACAAAAATAATTTTATGAGTTGTTCTTGATAGAATGAGGAATAAAATACTCCTTGAGATTGGAAATGAACAGTGTGGTTTCATCAAGGAGAAAGGTACGAGGAATGCGATCTTCATCCTGAGGATGTTGATGGAAAGATTAATAGAAGCGAAGAAAGATCTTTATGTTTGTTTTGTAGATTATGAGAAAGCGTTCGACCGTGTTAAACATGTAGACCTTATGAGAATGCTGGAAGGGTTGGAAATAAATGGTAAAGATCTTCGACTAATACATAACTTATATTGGAACCAAGAAGCAGCAGTGCGAGTAGGGGATAAAGAGTCGGAGACGTAGAGCATAAAGAGAGGCGTGAGACAGGGATGTGTGATGTCCCCTGATCTCTTCAACTACTACAGTGAAGTTATAATGAGGGATTTAAGAGATATGGAAGGAGTAAAAGTGAGAGGCACCAACATCAACAACATAAGATATGCAGACGATACGGTGCTGCTGGCGGAATCCCAAGACAAACTGCAAGACCTGGTTAACACACTAAATAGATCAAGCAGACAGAAAGGCTTAACAGTTAATTAAAAGAAAACGGAAGTGATGGTAGTATCGAAAGAGGAGCAACCGCCACAAATAAATATATTACTTGATGTAGAACCCGTCAAACAAACAGACAACTTTGATTATTTGGGAAGCACTATCACATGTGATGGGAAATGTGAGATGGATATAAAAAAGAGAATAGTACTTGCAAAGAATACATTTGGTGACGAATGTTAAAGTATCAATGGGTACAAGAAGAAGGTTTTGTTGTACGGCTGTGAGTCCTGGACAATGAGAAAGGCAGATGAACAAAGACTTCAAGCAGCTGAGATGTGGTTCTGGAGGAGGATGCTTAAGATATCTTGAACAGAAAGAAGAACAAATGAATAAGTGTTGCAAGGGGTGGGTGTTGGAAGAGAGTTGATGAGTACGGTTAGGAGTAGACAGATGCGCTTCCTGGGCCATGTTATGAGAAGAGAGGGACTGGAACATCTATCTCTAACTGGTAAAATAGAAGGCAAGAGACCACAAGGAAGACCAAGACAGAAGTACATGGATGGACTGGTGCGAGTGACTGGAGGAGGAATGTCTGCAGCTCAGTTGATACAAGCAACTAGAGACAGGGAGCAGTGGCAAACCATGGTTGCCGACGTCCTACGGGATATGGCACGTCAGTAAATACATGTGCATATAAATAAAGGAGAAGAAATAACCTGTGTATCAGGTGAAAGATGGCCTCAAGGATTTTTTTTTTTTTTCTCTTAACCAAGATTGCGCTCAAATAGAATATATATTTGCATACTGCTTATTGAACCTATATGAAATTATATGAAATTTAACTCTCTCTCTCTCTCTCTCTCTCTCTCTCTCTCTCTCTCTCTCTCTCTCTCTCTCTCTCTCTCTCTCTCTCTCTCTGACGGTTTGCACCTCATCGGGGTGAGAGCAGCACGACTCGGGAGGCTGCTGAGTAACAAAGTTTCTAGTTTCAGCACAATAAACGCCCAACAGTATCTTGCAGCCTCATCCACGTAAACGACATCCACCTACTCGAAATAAGCTCAAGATCTTCTATGTGAACGCTCGTAGCTTGCGTAACAAGTTTTCAGAGTCAGAAGAAATAGCGTTCACAGAAGACTACGATATAATAGGCGTAACAGAGTCATAGCTAAATGTAGAAGTCAGGGATTATATAGCAGAATATAAAATCAAAAGTGTCAAAACCTCTCATTGCAAACGCAGATGCTCTATTTATATTATTAAAGAATACTTACGGGACCAAACTAGCATTATTCCTTATGTACAGACCACAAACCCAGCCAGTCCAAATTGACAGCGAAATTTTCCACCAAATTAGCGAGATAAGTGACACCCGCGACACCGTAAAATAAAACGTTAAGCCTAAGTGGTGGAACACAAAAATAGCTGAATGTTTGCGCGCCAAGAGGGATGCCCATAACAGATTAAAAATTCTTCAGTAATAACGAAGAACACACTAAATTCTTTGAGCTAAGACGTAAAGCAAAGAGTTTAATCAAACACAGCAAAAGTCATGCTTATCTGAATGTTTCCTAATGTTCCTCGTTATTACTGACTCCGTTATGTGCCTACAATCGAAGTTAAGCTTACAGGTCTATAATCAGACGTTAACGTTTTATCTCCTTCCTTCGCCCGCCTCTATATTACTAGTAACCTCTCGAGTCTAACGATTTCCTTAAGACAGTAATTAGCGACTCACAAATAACCTCTTTACGTTCCTTAAGTACTCTAAGTTATATTTCGCCTGGTCCTAGTGACGATTTTTTTTTTTTTTTCTGTTCCACTGTCTCCTTAGTTATAGAAATATCTATCAGCTTCTTTTTTTTTTTTTTTTTTGCAAAAAAATCTCACCATCTGGCATATCATGTTTCACTGGGTAAAAACTATTAAAAACTACTCGTTCATTATTTTACTCATCTCTTCCCCAGAACAAACTAACTCTCTATTAGATGCCTTTAATGAACCTATTATTTATCTTTTCTTTGTTATATATATATATATATATATATATATATATATATATATATATATATATATATATATATATATATATATATATATATATATATATATATACTTATATATACGTATATATATATATATATATATATATATATATATATATATATATATATATATATATATATATATATATATATATATATATATATATATATATATATATATATATATATATATATATATATATATATATATATATATATATATATATATATATATATATATATATATATATATATATATATATATATATATATATATATATATATATATATATATATATATATATATATATATATATATATATATATATATATATATATATATATATATATATATATATATATATATATATATATATATATATATATATATATATATATATATATATATATATATATATATATATATATATATATATATATATATATATATATATATATATATATATATATATATATATATATATATATATATATATATATATATATATATATATATATATATATATATATATATATATATATATATATATATATATATATATATATATATATATATATATATATATATATATATATATATATATATATATATATATATATATATATATATATATATATATATATATATATATATATATATATATATATATATATATATATATATATATATATATATATATATATATATATATATATATATATATATATATATATATATATATATATATATATATATATATATATATATATATATATATATATATATATATATATATATATATATATATATATATATATATATATATATATATATATATATATATATATATATATATATATATATATATATATATATATATATATATATATATATATATATATATATATATATATATATATATATATATATATATATATATATATATATATATATATATATATATATATATATATATATATATATATATATAAGATAAGATAAGTCTTCGCTTGCCTTAATACTTTTAACTCGTTATTGCTTTTAGTTATCTTAGTTACCTTCGTGACAATTCTAAAGAATTCATTATATTAATGCGTTAAATTATCTTTCCTTACATTTAATCTCTGATATATATATATATATATATATATATATATATATATATATATATATATATATATATATATATATATATATATATATATATATATATATATATATATATATATATATATATATATATATATATATATATATATATATATATATATTATATATAGTACTCACCTCTCTACCCTCTCCCCTCCTCCATCCATTTCTCCGGTATTTTCCTGCACCGAATCACAGGTGTCTAAGGCACTGACAATAAAATATCTGTTCCCTTTTCAATCTTGAATTGAATGTTATATTTAAGTCCGCAACGACTTGCTTTCGTGGCAATGTTCCTGAATCTCCTAAACTTTCCACCATCTAGACTTGACTTAAAGAATCATCTTCACCAAAATCAATTTGTGCTGTATGTATGTATGTAGCCCATCACATCTAACTATGAAAAAAAATAAAATAAAAAAATCGACATTTTAACTTTGAAAAGTGGAGCTTATCTTGACTTCCCCCATACGGAGATCTCGATTCATGGAAACGTCCACGTTGACCACAAGCCATGGCTTTTACTCCTTAACCTACCTTGTGAACAAGCCTTCGGATTTCTCTCCTATAGAACTTGAGCAATTAGTGTCGTATCCTAGTGGTATCGCTGAACTTCTTGATATTTTTGTATCTTTTTTTTTTTTTTTTTTTTTTTATGTAGGAAGGATACTGGCCAAGGGCAACAAAAATCTAATAAAAAAAAATGCCCACTGAAATGCCAGTCCCTAAAAGGGTCAAAGCAGTGGTCAAAAATTGGTGGATAAGTGTCTTGAAACCTCCCTCTTGAAGGAATTCAAGTCATAGGAAGGTGGAAATACAGAAGCAGGCAAGGAGTTCCAGAGTTTACCAGAGAAAGGGATGAATGATTGAGAATACTGGTTAACTCTTGCGTTAGAGAGGTGGACAGAATAGGAGTGAGAGAAAGAAGAAAGTCTTGTGCAGCGAGGCCGCGGAAGGAGGGGAGGCATGCAGTTAGCAAGATCAGAAGAGCAGTTAGCATGAAAATAGCGGTAGAAGACAGCTAGAGATGCAACATTGCGGCGGTGAGAGAGAGGCTGAAGACAGTCAGTTAGAGGAGAGGAGTTGATGAGACGAAAAGCTTTTGATTCCACCCTGTCTAGAACAGCAGTATGAGTGGAACCCCCCCAGACATGTGAAGCATACTCCATACATGGACGGATAAGGCCCTTCTACAGAATTAGCAGCTGGGGGGGTGAGAAAAACTGGCGGAGACGTCTCAGAACACCTAACTTCATAGAAGCTGTTTTAGCTAGAGATGAGATGTGAAGTTTCCAGTTCAGATTATAAGTAAAGGACAGACCGAGGATGTTCAGTGTAGAAGAGGGGGACAGTTGAGTGTCATTGAAGAAGAGGGGATAGTTGTCTGGAAGATTGTGTCGAGTTGATAGATGGAGGAATTGAGTTTTTGAGGCATTGAACAATACCAAGTTTGCTCTGCCCCAATCAGAAATTTTAGAAAGATCAGAAGTCAGGCGTTCTGTGGCTTCCCTGCGTGATATGTTTACCTCCTGAAGGGTTGGACGTCTATGAAAAGACGTGGAAAAGTGCAGGGTGGTATCATCAGCATAGGAGTGGATAGGACAAGAAGTTTGGTTTAGAAGATCATTAATGAATAATAAGAAGAGAGTGGGTGACAGGACAGAACCCTGAGGAACACCACTGTTAATAGATTTAGGAGAAGAACAGTGACCGTCTACCACAGCAGCAATAGAACGGTCAGAAAGGAAACTTGAGATGAAGTTACAGAGAGAAGGATAGAAACCGTAGGAGGGTAGTTTGGAAATCAAAGCTTTGTGCCAGACTCTATCAAAGGCTTTTGATATGTCCAAGGCAACAGCAAAAGTTTCACCAAAGTCTCTAAAAGAGGATGACCAAGACTCAGTAAGGAAAGCCAGAAGATCACCAGTAGAGCGGCCTTGACGGAACCCATACTGGCGATCAGATAGAAGGTTGTGAAGTGATAGATGTTTAAGAATCTTCCTGTTGAGGATAGATTTAAAAACTTTAGATAAGCAGGAAATTAAAGCAATAGGACGGTAGTTTGAGGGATTAGAGCGGTCACCCTTTTTAGGAACAGGTTGAATGTAGGCAAACTTCCAGCAAGAAGGAAAGGTAGATGTTGACAGACAGAGCTGAAAGAGTTTGACTAGGCAAGGTGCAAGCACGGAGGCACAGTTTCGGAGAACAATAGGAGGGACCCCATCAGGTCCATAAGCCTTCTGAGGGTTTAGGCCAGCGAGGGCATGGAAAACATCATTACGAAGAATTTTAATATGAGGCATGAAGTAGTCAGAGGGTGGAGGAGAGGGAGGAACAAGCCCAGAATCGTCCAAGGTAGAGTTTTTAGCAAAGGTTTGAGCAAAGAGTTCAGCTTTAGAAATAGATGTGATAGCAGTGGTGCCACCTGGTTGAAGTAGAGGAGGGAAAGAAGAAGAAGCAAAGTTATTGGAGATATTTTTGGCTAGATGCCAGAAATCACGAGGGGAGTTAGATCTTGAAAGGTTTTGACATTTTCTGTTAATGAAGGAGTTTTTGGCTAGTTGGAGAACAGACTTGGCATGGTTCCGGGCAGAAATATAAAGTGCATGAGATTCTGGTGAAGGAAGGCTTAAGTACCTTTTGTGGGCCACCTCTCTATCATGTATAGCACGAGAACAAGCTGTGTTAAACCAAGGTTTAGAAGGTTTAGGACGAGAAAAAGAGTGAGGAATGTACGCCTCCATGCCAGACACTATCACCTCTGTTATGCGCTCAGCACACAAAGACGGGTCTCTGACACGGAAGCAGTAGTCATTCCAAGGAAAATCAGCAAAATACCGCCTCAGGTCCCCCCAACTAGCAGAGGCAAAACGCCAGAGGCACCTTCGCTTAGGGGGATCCTGAGGAGGGATTGGAGTGATAGGACAAGATAAAGATATGAGATTGTGATCGGAGGAGCCCAACGGAGAAGAAAGGGTGACAGCATAAGCAGAAGGATTAGAGGTCAGGAAAAGGTCAAGAATGTTGGGCGTATCTCCAAGACGGTCAGGAATACGAGTAGGGTGTTGCACCAATTGCTCTAGGTCATGGAGGATAGCAAAGTTGTAGGCTAGTTCACCAGGATGGTCAGTGAAGGGAGAGGAAAGCCAAAGCTGGTGGTGAACATTGAAGTCTCCAAGAATGGAGATCTCTGCAAAAGGGAAGAGGGTCAGAATGTGCTCCACTTTGGAAGTTAAGTAGTCAAAGAATTTCTTATAGTCAGAGGAGTTAGGAGAGAGGTATACAGCACAGATAAATTTAGTATGAGAATGACTCTGTAGTCGTAGCCAGATGGTGGAAAACTCGGAAGATTCAAGAGCGTGGGCACGAGAGCAGGTTAAGTCATTGCGCACATAAACGCAGCATCCAGCTTTGGATCGAAAATGAGGATAGAGAAAGTAGGAGGGAACAGAAAAGGGGCTACTGTCAGTTGCCTCAGACACCTGAGTTTCAGTGAGGAAAAGAAGATGAGGTTTAGAAGAGGAGAGGTGGTGTTCTACAGATTGAAAATTAGATCTTAGACCGCGAATGTTGCAGAAGTTAATGAAGAAAAAGTTGAGGGGGGTGTCAAGACACTTAGGGTCGTCGACGGAAAGGCAGTCCGACCTGGGGACATTTATGGTCCCCTCCCCAGATGGGGACTCCGAGGCTGGTGTAGGAGTCGCCATGATTTTAAAATTTTTTGAGTGAAGGGTGTGTGTGTTATTAGGTGCTTGTAGTTTTGTGTGGAGGAAGAGAGTTGTCTTTAGAGGGCAGGCTGTGACTACCCCCTTGTGTTGTGAGACACAAAGGGAAACGTTCAGTGAGGTCACAGCTGGGTTTAATGATAACTTCACAGCACCCCCTGAACAGTGCTTTAGACCTCACTGGGAGTAATTATCGTTTCGGCAGGTGTCTACTGCCTCCTCCTTTTGCTTATTCTGTCACTCTGTCCTCTCCGTTGAGCTCCTCTCATCATAATCTTATACTTGTATTTTGTCCTATCGTTCCATTTCCTATTCAGAATATCCCCCCAAAAAAAGCTGCCTAGTTTTGTCTCCTCTAATTGAGGAATCAGGAGGAGATGTTCTGAATTTACATGGAATGAAAACTGCGTCCGTGTCTAGAACCCATCTTTGTGTGGAAATGATTGAGTCTGTTATGGAAACATACATTTCACGCTATTTATCTCTACTTAACCTTCTAAAATTTGGTTTACTTCAGCCTGGTTTTATATTGTACGAGATAAACAGGCTGCCCAGAAGCTCTACCCAAGTCATTCATCTCCTGAAACTCATGCGCATTACGCTTTTGCCCAGAACCATGACAAAAATGTTCGTCAATTAAACAAACATTCATTAATCATGAAAAAATGCCAAAACCTTTCCAAATCACACTCAATGACTCCTGGCATCTAGGCATCTTTTTCTTTGGCATTTTTGCCTCCTTTGCTTTTATCTGATGGCACGACTGATCTCATCTATCACTAAACTCCTGGTTCAAATTTTTCATAAAAATTCAACACTGAATGATTCAAGGCTTGCTCCTCCCTCTCCACGTACCTCCGACTATTTCGTGTCTTTTATTAAGATTCTTCCTAAAAATGTTTTCCATGTTCTCTTAGGCATTAACCCTCAGAAGGCTTATAAATGGGATGAATGTCGTCTTTTATTTATTTATTTATTTACTTATTTATTTTACTTTATTTTTTCCTCTCCCTGGAACTATGCCTCTAAGTTCGCACCTTGTCTGTTCAACTCTGTCAACATTGATCCTTTCTCCCAGTTGTAAGGTTGTTGTTTTTTTTTATATTTATTTATTTATTTATTTATTTATTTACACGTAAGCGAATCACAGGCCAAAGAAAACAAAACCGGAAAAGAAGAAATTCCACTCAGGCGCCAGTTCCAAAAGATCTCAAGAGAATCATCGCAAATTGGAGGATAAGTGTCTTGAAACCTCCCTAATGAAAGAGTTCAAATCATAGGAAGGAGAAAATACAGAAGCCGGCAGGGAGTTCCAGAGTTTACCAGAGAAAGAGATGAATGATGAAGAGGTGAACAGAAAAGGGATGAGAGAAAGAAGAGTCTTCTGCAGCAAGGCCGCGGGAGGAGGGGAGGCACGCAGTTAGCAAGACCAGAAGACCAGTTAGCATAAAAATATCGATAGAAGATAACAAGAGGTGCAATATTGCGGCGATGAGAAAGAGGTTGAAGACAGTCAGTCAGAGGAGAGGAGTTGATAAGACGAATAGCTTTTGATTCCACCTTGTCTAAAGTAGTGGTATGAGTGGAACCCCCCCCATACATCTGAAGCATACTCCATACATTGGCGGATAAGGCTCCTATACAGGGTTAGCAACAGGGGAGGGTGAGAAAAACTGACGGAGGCGACTCAGAACGGCTAACTTCATAGAAGCTGTTTTAGCTTGAGATGAGATGTGAAGTTTCCAGTTTAGATTATGAGGACAGACCGAGGATGTTCAGTGTAGAAGTGTCATTGAAGAAGAGGGGATAGTTGTCTGGAAAGTTGTGTCGAGTTGGTAGATGGAGGAATTGAGTTTTTTTGAGGCATTGAACAATATTAAGTTTGCTCTGCCCTAACCGGAAATTTTCGAGAGATCAGAAGACAGGCATTCTGTGGCTTCTTTGCATGGACTGTTTACTTCCTGAAGGGTTGGATGTCTAGGAAAAGACGCGGAAAAAGTGCAGGATGGTATCATCAGCGTAATAGCGGAAAGGACAAGAAGTTTGGTTAATTCTGGTTATGTTCATTTTGTTTCTGTAAGGGTAGTAAAGGGAGACCGCTATAATGCTTAAAACTACAGATCTATTGCTTTGATTTTCCGTCTGCTAACATACTTTTAATTATCCTGAAAGGGAAGATTAAAAAAAACAAAATCAATCTTATATATGATCACCAGCATGCTTTTCGGTGTAGCCGTTGCTCTTAGTTATGTTTTTTTAGGAATTTTGTATTTAAGAATGTTCCAGCTAGGTAAAGATCAGATATTCACACACACACACACACACACACACACACACACACACACACACACACACACACACACACACCAACTAGTATACTTACATATTGAGATCCTGATAACCATCAAAGCCGGGCTGATTCGTGGTCCAAGCCATTGGGGATCCTGAGGCTGGAATGCCTTGATACTGTCCCTGGTCAGACTCAGCTCCAAACCAATCCATGTAATGGTCTTCCTCCCGCCATGCATTGTATTTGGCATAGTTTGCAGAGGAACCAAGAGACTGCAGAGTGATGGGGATGGCGCAGATATCTGTATCGGCTGGTGGTCCACACTCTGATGGAAAATAGGTAACAATAGCCTCACGGTGGGAAAAAAAAATAAATAAAAAAAAAGATACCCAAGAGTTACGCATGTGTCTAAGACTGAATTTGAGTATGAAATTATATACCATGCTCATAAGTGTGTGTGTGTGTGTGTGTGTGTGTGTGCGCGCACATCATCCATCTATCTATAACTATCTATCTATCTATTTATCTCTCTCTCTCTCTCTCTCTCTCTCTCTCTCTCTCTCTCTCTCTCTCTCTCTCTCTCTCTCTCTCTCTCTCTCTCTCTCTCTCTCTCTCTCTATATATATATATATATATATATATATATATATATATATATATATATATATATATTGTGTCAACAGCAAGTCCTCCCCCCACACGGCAGCCTTTATCTCGGCGAATCTCTCTAAGTTTTCGCTTACGTAACTTAGTGCAAGGCCCAGTTATGGGTCACAAAGTCCTAGTCTTTTGCAACCTGTTAACATACTGTCATTACAGCAAGTTCTGCTTCAAATTATGGCTGCCACTACCTGGGTCAGCCTCCCTTCACTGCCTCCTGTGCAGCATAATGAACTCACATTCATCTTTACAGGGTCTTTCTGGGCTTGTGGGATGAGTTACACAAATGAGGTTGTCAGCCTGTTTCACCCAACAACAGGGAAGGTAATATTAGTATAACAAGGTCACTCTCAACAGCTGGGAAAGAATCAGTAGAATAGCTACGACAAGTGACAAACACATATAAGAATAATATTCTATGGATTACCGCCCTTTCAAGCTTCAAGACTAAAACCCATCCACATCCATTGAATATTATCTCTCCTACCATGTAACACCATTTGTGTCTTCTCAGAAGATGAACCGTGGCATCCACGACCATCCGGGCTTGAAGAAGAAACAGATGACACTGCACAGCAGAGACTCAGGTGTTCTCTAAGCTCAAAGCACCCTTAAAAAACACTGTAGCCTAGTAACATTTAACAACACACACACAAAAAAAAGTATACACAGACAAGCTGCCCTCAAACAGAACAGAGAGATCTACTGAGCGCTTACAGACACGCCAAATACTCGACTAGTACAGCCGAGGAGTCAGTGTGGGAAATATCTCTTTATGAGGTATTATAATCGCAGGCAGACTCTTGGAGACACCTATCTCTTACCTAACATCAATGGGGACTTACTGCTATACTGCTTACTGCTACTGGGGAAGTCACATAACAAAGAAGAGGAGAAGAGGGGGAGAGTACAGGGATGGGACAGACGAGTGATGTTTCGGGCCCGCCTGCTACACACTACGAGCAGCGAAATTTTAATAATTTTGCTTGCTACACCTCCATGAAAGGCTAGTGCCAATTTAACTGTGTCATGTTGTTTTTTACTTTATAATGTTTCAAATAATAGTACTCCCAACATAGTGATCAAAAACAGAGTTGGGGGGGAGGAGATAAAACAACTATTACAGCCTACTTAGCGAGCGGGACCCCCACCCTTGTAACGCTCTGGACACACTCTTCGTCTCATTGGTGTTTTATCTCCTTTCCACTTAACCCGTCATCTTCTCTTCTTTAATTTTCGCCACTCGCAACACGCTTTTCCTCCACAGAAAATATCGTATGTTACATACAGCTTACGAAAATTTTTTGCACATGCAATAAATTCAAAACTCTAAACACATCATACTCACATACAGCGCTCACAAATCATAAAACACGGGCTGCTTCAATACTAACAAACATTTATCAGAACAACAAGAAACAATAGGGCTCCACCTTGGCCCTCCTTACTTAAACTGCCGCTTCTTTCTCCTCCTACTCCTCTCTCGAGATCTGTCTCTGGTTTTTAGCCAGGACCTGTGATCTCCTCGGCTACATCAGTGTACAGGTTCATTTCTACAGGGTGTTAAATGTAGATCTCTCCTCCAGCAGCTACAGCTGTTCAAGCTCCTCCTGTGACTTTTATCTTTCCTCCTCCGTCGTCTTCTCTTTGTCCTGCCTTCACTACTTCCCCATTCATTCTCACCTCTTCTACTCTCTCTACCACTTATCCTACTCCTTCTTCTGAACTTTCTCCTCCACACTATGCAAATGCAAGAGCTACCAAGCAATGATATCCCTGTGCCCTTGCAGAACCCAACGAGCCCACCAAGGACCGTAGCCTTCTGGTGCATCATCATTACAGCACTATCAGGGAATATACTTCCCTACCAAAGCTCCCCTCAGGACCGCCAAGCAAGTTCACCTCGCTCGCCCCCCTTTATGTCTCCTCACTGGAGAACACACTAATCTCTCCTCCGGGCTTTCATTACCCACAACATCACTCCTGCTTTCCCGCTCTCGACTTATCAGACCCTCCGTGCCACACCCATAAAACTTATAAAACAAAAATGCCAGTTCTACGGAAAAAAAAAAAAATAAATAAATTAAATAAATAAATAAATGAACAAAATAAATAAATAAATAAAAAATAAGAGGTGCCTCCTAGCAGCTCTTAATCAAATTATTCTTGTAGGGTGCGACACGACCCAGCTTGTCTCAATGTCAGGCACAGCAATTCAGTCACACTTCATTCCTCCCGAAGACCACTCGGGTATTGTCACAACGCGCTAACGGCTGCTCCCTTCCAGGATACAACACACCCATTCCCGCACACTGAACTAAACTCTCGCACGCTGCCATCACAACACAGCAACTACCGGCTGCACCATGAGCCCGGCCAACGTGCCTCTTGGCCAGCCTCACTGGTCCAGCAACTACTTTCGTGTGTAATCAATTCTCGTCATCCCCAATACCTTATCGCTTTGAAGAATATGGCATTCACCGTCACATAATATCCTTGCCCAGCACCTGACAATCAATAGCAACTCGGCCAAACGAAGGCCCCAGCAATAATACTAAGGGTGTTTCCTTTAGTGACAATAATCACAGGCAGCCTCACTCAGCACTACCTCCCGATGAGGCGCCGTAACGCTCGCGCCAGTTACATTATAGCTCAACCAGGAAGGAGGAATCGGGCTAGCAACATTATGTACAACCCCCACACTAGGGGAATCAAGTCTCGACATAACACAGGGGAGAGGGACTACAGATAAGAGGTCATCAGGCATGCCAACCTAACTCCACGTGGTTACAGCCAACAGACGTGACCGCAACCGGCCTCCAGTACCACGCCAAACGCTCCCGAGTCATCCTGACTCCAAAACGGCATTAATAGCAGTCCGCTACATGTTGTTAGCACCCATGCCTCCTTAACTGTGGATGGCACAGCAAAATGGAGCCTCAAACCTCTGTCATCCTCTCTCCGCCGGCTATTCACAATACTGTTGCTCTTAGCAAACGCTGCCCGACCCTCTACTTCCTTGTTATCCATTCCTGCCTTAGTAAGTATCAAGACAACAAATGTTTTTTTTTTTTTTATTAATTTATTTTTTTGATGTAGGAGGGACACTGGCCAAAGGCAACAAAAATCCAATAAAAGGAAAAGCCTACTGAAATGCCAGTGCCATAAAAAGGTCCAAAGCGGTAGTCAAAAATTGAAGGATAAGTGTCTTGAAACCTCCCTCTTGAAGGAATTCAAGCCATAGGAAGGTGGAAATACAGAAGCTGGTAGGGAGTTCCAGAGTTTACCGGAGAAAGGGATGAACGATTTAGAATACTGGTTAACTCTTGCATTAGAGGTGGACAGAATAGGGGTGAGAGAAAGAAGAGTCTTGTGCAGCGAGGCCACGGGAGGAGGGGAGACTTGCAGTTAGCAAGATCAGAAGAGCAGTTAGCATGAAAATAGCGGTAGAAGAGGTAGAAGACAGCTAGAGATGCAACTTTGTGGCGATGAGAGAGAGGCTGAAGACAGTCAGTTAGAGGAGAGGAGTTGATGAGACGAAGAGCTTTTGATTCCACCCTGTCTAGGAGAGCGGTATGAATGGAACCCCCCCCCAGACATGTGAACCATACTCCATACATGGACGGATAAGGCCCTTGTACAGAGTTAGCTGGTGGAGTGAGAAAAACTGGCGGATACGTCTCAGAACCCCTAACTTCATAGAAGCTGTTTTAGCTAGAGATGAGATGTGCAGTTTCCAGTTCAGATTATAAGTGAAGGACTGACCGAGGATGTTCGTTGTAGAAGAGGGGGACAGTTGAGTGTCACTGAAGAAGAGGGGATACTTGTCTGGAAGGTTGTGTCGAGTTGATAGATGGAGGAATTGAGTTTTTGAGGCATTGAACAATATCAAGTTTGCTCTGCCACAATCAGAAATTTTAGTAAGATCAGAAGTCAGAAGCTTGAGGGGCTGAAGCCTCTGTGGGTACACTAACAGCTGTAACAGCAGCTGTCAGCTGGCTCACTAAGTGAGCAAACACCCACCGTGTCTGGTGGGTGTTTGCTCTAAGTGGCTTGGTGGGAGTGGCTTGCTCCCTGCCTTCGATACACTCCGCAGGGAAGGAAAGTCCCACCTCCCCAGCAGAATCAGAAGTGTCTCCGCCCTCAGCACACCAAACACAAAAGACTGGTGTGCAGACTGAGTACCCATGCCCACAGCCTCAACTCCAGGTGACAACTCTGCCTGAGTATCACCTCCGAGAGGGTTCGCAGGGTAAGGCAAGTCAGCAAACAAACAAGCCAAACTCAACAGTACTCTTGTGGTCGACCCTGCCTTGTAGCAGTCTGTCCCAGGATTCACAGAACCCACGAGTACCCAACGCTGGGGAGCTCGCTTCGCCTAAGGGTGATAGATAACAGAAACATATTTACGAACACCAGCAGCCTCCACATTTGGGATGTTTTCCTCGGAGGGGGCTGTAATCAAAACTCTCTCCTCTGCCAAGTCATTCCCCAAAAGGAAATCAATGCCCGACACTAGCAGGTCCTCCGCTAGTGACACTCGCGCCTCTGTTGTCACATTACTTGGCGCTGGTCAGACCTCATCTAGACTACGCTGTGCAGTTCTGGTCCCCACATTACAGGAAATATATAGATCTATTAGAATCAATACAGAGGAGAATGACTAAAAGGATACAGGGGATGAGGAGTATTCCTTACGAGGCGAGATTGAAGCTGTTAAATTTAAATTTACATTCTTTAGAGAGACGTAGGTTAAGAGGGGACCTGATAGAAGTCTTTTAAGTGGTATAAGGGTTATAACAAGAGGGATGTAAGCAAAATTCTTAGGATCAGCAACCAGGGTAGAACAAGAAATAACAGGTTCAAGCTTGAAAAATTTAGGTTTAGGAAGGAGATAGGAAAAAACTGGTTCTCAAATAGAGTGGTAGATGAGTGGAACAGACTCAGTAATCATGCTGTTAGTGCTAGGACACTAGAGAGCTTTAAGAGAAGATTAGACAAGTTTATGGATGGGGATAATAGATGGAAATAGATAGGTATATTTCATACAGGGACTGCCACGTGTAAGCCTGGTCGCTTCTTGCAGCTTCCCTTATTTCTTATGTTCTTATGTTCTTATGTCACTAGCGGACACACAAGCCTTATCTCCACCGTAGCTACGCTTTCTATGATGCTAATTTCCTGGCACCACACAGGCTTGTCAGGAGGCAACTCGCCTCCCAGTCACATTCCCTGCACAGTGACTGCTGTCCGGCTGTATCTCTCAAAACAGTGACAGTATTCAACACCATCAATTTTAACAATGCCCTGACACAAAAATGGACGATACTAGTGCAAACTAGAACTCAAGAGGGACGGTGAGGTATCAGCAGATGAGGGGGCATTACTTCCCGCCTTAAAACCCTCACAAACAAATACTGGCCAGATCCTACCACACTGCTTGTCCCGGCCCTGGGATACAATCAGAGCCACCGACTTCTGGGGCTTCTTGGAAGCCGTGGCCCTTATTAATTTTGGACAGTTAAATTTAAAGTGTCCAATATTTTTACAATAGTGACACATCGGCTGGGGTGCTTTACCTGGGAGTGCTGTGTTGCATGCTCCCAGTCTGTCTCCGTTGTGGGCTCAGTGGAGACTTGTTACCTACGGGGCTGATTCGCCCAGACCCATTACTGATGCCACAATTAAAGTGTAGACTTCTTGACGAACCTGCCACGCATCCAGACAAATTCTCCTTGGCCCTGCCAGATGTCCCAGACCGGTGCACCAACACGTAGCTGCCTCCTTCTGGCTTTTAAAACCTTTTCTCGCGGAGCAGCAATACCAGCTCCTTCTCGGCCATATTAACGAACTGCTCCATTATTATGAGGTCCTTTAATTTACGGTAGGAGGTGGACTGCTCACTAGTAATCCATTTCTTAAACGTCTCCTTCAAATAGCGAGCACACTGAAGTTCTTCCCTCCATGAAATTGTAGCCTATAAGCCTCCAGCCGCAGCTTGTAGGCTCTCAGGATGTCAGCCTTAAACTTCTCTTAAGTATCCATATCCTTTACTGGCATCCTATCATAACCTTCGAAGGCTTTGCTCTTCAAAATATTAGACACCAGACCAACCCATCTCTCCTGAGGCCAATCAAATTCGGCTATTTTCTCAAATCTCCCAAATCATTCTGTTTCCTTCTTCTCATTAGACTCTGGAATGAACTTCAAACTCCTCACTATTTCACTTTCTACTGTATCTTCCCTCACTCCTGTCGTGAAACCACGAGGTAAATTATATCTCTATTTGAGTCTTCTCAGCCTCTTCCCTCTCTTTGCCTCCTCGGCCTCAATCAACCTCATTTCCTCCTCCTTCTCAGCCTTCTCCCCGGCTTAAGCCTCCTGGCTTTCCTAGCCTCCTCAGCCTTTATAATCCTTTCCTCAGCTACCAATTCAAGCCCTCTGAACTCTCCTTCCTCAGCTTCCAATTTCTTAGCTTTTCTAGCCTCCTTCAACTCCATTCTCCTCATTTCCAACTTAAATTTCTTTAGACATGCCTTCTGCCTAGGAAAATCCCCCAACACTGTGGCCACGGCTAACACGTCCGTGGACGTTGTTTGTGGGACTACGTGTCCTCACACCAATTCGTGTCGGATCTACTGTCACTTCCAGCAGAGGTAGGGGATTAAGGTCGCTAGCCACTCCTGCTGCCAGCCAGTCCCTCCATGGCATGAGCTAAATGCAGGAACACAAAATATACCGAAACAAATAATAAACAACTGTCTCTCCCATGTAGCTAAGAAGCTTCCAGCAATCCTGGGGAGGTCGCCAATTTCTGTTATACCGCCTCTCTCACGGTGGCCTTTGTCGTGGCAAGCCTCCCTAAGCTACCACCTAAGTAATTTAGTGCAGGGCCCAGTTATGGGTTACAAGGTTCTTTTGGTCCCTGGCACCCTGTTAACAGACGGTCATAACACCAGGTTCTGCTTCCCTTTACGCCTGCCACTACCTGGGTCAGCCTCTCTACCCTGCCTCCTGCGTAGTGTAGTTTGGAGCTCACATTCACCTCCACAGGGTCCTTCTGGGTTCTTGGGATGAGTTACACAAATGAGGTCGTCAGCCTGTTTCATCCACGAATAGGCCAGGGAATATTTCGACAGCAAAACCACTCTTAACAGCTGAGAAAGAATCGATAGCCACGTTCTAGGAGGCACAGCTAAAAGAAGCAACAAACACATATAATAAGGATTATAATATTCTATGGACTATCGTCCTCTCAACCTACAAGACAATATCCACCCACATCCGTAGAATATTGTCTCTCCTGCCATGCAACACTATGTGTCTTCTCAGAAGATGAACCACGACCACCCAGGACTGACTGGGCTCGGAGAAGGAAAGAGACGCCACCGCACTGCAGAGACTCAGGTGTCCTCTAAGTCCCCAGTTACCTTAAACAACATTGGAGCCTAATAGCATTTAGCGACACAAAAACGTATACACAAACAAGCTGCCCCAAGCAGAATAGAGAGGGTCTACTGGCCACTTACACGCCAAATAGTAGACTAATACAGCCGAGGAGTCGTTGTGGAAGGTATCTCTTTTACTTACGAGGTACTACAATCGCATGCAGGCTCTTGGAGACACCTATCTCTAACCTAACATCAAGAGGGGTTTATTGCTATATTAGTCAAATAGTATCATATGAATCTAATGAATGTAAGCACGCAAATTCTCCACGTCTCACACTGCCTAAACTCACACGTCCTCAACCCTCAGAAACCGAACAATGACTGAGGCATGCACTCTACCCGGGCGAATCTCAGTGGGGGGAGGGGAAAGTCACATAACAAAGGCGAAGAAAGGGGGCTACATGAACGGAACGAGGGCTCGCTTGCCACACACTACGAGCAAAGAGATTTAAAAAAAAATTTGATTGCTACACCTCCCTGAAGTGGCAAGTGGCAATTTATCTGTGTCATGTTCTTGATAACTTTAGTGTTTCAAATTATAGCACTTCCAATATGGTGTTCAAAAGAGGAAGGGGGAGGACAAAAAAAACTACTGCATATATATATATATATATATATATATATATATATATATATATATATATATATATATATATATATATATATATATATATATATATATATATATATATATATATATATATATATATATATATATATATATATATATATATATATATATATATATATATATATATATATATATATATATATATATATATATATATATATATATATATATATATATATATATATATATATATATATATATATATATATATATATATATATATATATATATATATATATATATATATATATATATATATATATATATATATATATATATATATATATATATATATATATATATATATATATATATATATATATATATATATATATATATTCTTCCTTCTCTTTCTTACCTGGATGGTCTTCCTCATTGAGTCCACCTCTTAAAAACACGTACTGGCTGTCATATACTTTCTTTTTCATGAAGATCACAGTTGATTTATAAGGGGATTCTGTAGTTGTGGGGAAAAAGTGTGTGGTAGTTGCATAGGAAGTAGAATAGTTTGTGGAAGGTTGCTGAGAAATGGAATGGTCTGTGGAAGGTTCGTAAGAAGTAGAAGAAACAGTGGACGGTCTATAGGAGGAGAAAGAATTTGTAGTGGTTTTGTATGAACTAGGATAGTCTGTAGAGGGCTTATTTGACGAAGAATAGTCCGAGGAAGGCTCATACGAAGAAGAATAGTCCGAGGAAGGTTCATATGAAGAAGAATAGTCCGAGGAAGGTTCGTATGAAGAAGAATAGTCCGAGGAAGGTTCGTATGAAGAAGAATAGTCCGAGGAAGGTTCATATGAAGAAGAATAGTCCGAGGAAGGTTCATATGAAGAAGAATAGTCCGAGGAAGGTTCGTATGAAGAAGAATAGTCCGAGGAAGGTTCATATGAAGAAGAATAGTCCGAGGAACGTTCATATGAAGAAGAATAGTCCGAGGAAGGTTCATATGAAGAAGAATAGTCCGAGGAAGGTTCATATGAAGAATAGTCCGAGGAAGGTTCGTATGAAAAAGAATAGTCCGAGGAAGGTTCATATGAAGTAGAATAGAGTGTGGAAGGTTCATAAGAAGTAGAATGGTCTGGGGTAGTGGAATAATCTGTGCTGGATTTATATGAACTGGGATAGTCTGAGGAAGGCTCATATGACGTAGAATAGTAAGATGAAGGCCCATAGGAAGTGTAATCGCCTGTGACGGTTTCATTTGTGGCTGTATCAGATGCAGTGGAGTATTCTGTAGTTTCTGTGGCTAAGGTGGAGTAATCTGTAGGTCTTTCATTCGTGGAAGTTGAAGTCTCAGAAATCATCTCTTCTGAGGTGGAGTAGAGAGGAGTGGTCTTCAAAGTGCTGGCTTCAGTTGTGGAAAACTTCTCAGGCCCTGTGTAATACAATGAGAATAATAAAATGTTACCTCTTTTCATGGCTTCGAAGATACAGCTTGTTTATATACAGTAAACCCTCAGTATATTGATCTAATCTGGGGGAAACCACTTACGATAAAGGCGAAAATTCGAAAAAAATAAAATAAAATAAAAATGGTCGGATTCCCTCTTCCCGCATCAAACTTTATTTTGTATATTAGAGGGAAGTTCGGTATGCAAAAATGAACCTAAAATAATATGAATTCTAGGAACTCATGCATTGGATATAAATTATATAGCATAAACTTTATTTTGTATGGATAAAATAACAAATCTTATGGAAAAATGTGCTTTACTATATTCCAGCAACAAGAATACATTAAAAAAAAAAAAATGTAAAAGTACATACTATGCATACATACATACATACGAGTGCAATTACCCTCCACTTCAACTACTGCTACTAGACTGAGGTAGAGGCAATGTGAATATGTGTGACGTGTGTGTGGATATGGTGTGCACTCACCACCACCACTACCACCACCCGAACTATCCTTCCCTCCCATCCCCAGTCATTACCCCACTGCCATCGTAGATGACCGATCGTTCCGCTTCATTTACCGACCTTTGTTCGATAAATCAGATAGATGGTCGATAGGCCATATTATGTTACATAAATGCGAAATTCGGTTTAACGGGATTCGATATAATGAGGGTTTAATATGAAGATTAGTCACAACTGCAAGATTATTCAGTCTGATGGCAACCCATGACAACTCCAGGCTCTAGAGCAGGGGTTCTCAACGTTTTTCAAGTTGGGGCCCCCCTAAAGCTGGTTAAATGCAGTTGGCACCTCCCTTCCACCTGCGCCACCCTCTCAACCTCCTCCCCAACTCTGCCACCATAGATAGATAGATAGATAGAATCAGATAGATGGATAGAATCAGATAGATAAATAGATAGATAGACAGATAGATAGGTAGCCCTTGGCTAAGCATAACAGCTGCATGTCCTTTGTACTAACAGCCAGTTAGTGTGTAGTTTTCAGTTATTTTTTTTTCCCCTCCCGTCCTGTGCTCGCCCGACCCCAGGGAGAGTGTCTGTGCACCCCATAGGGAGAAGCGCTCCTATTATAGAGCGATTTGCTGACGATTATAGCGATTCATTTCAATGTGTTTGTGTCGATCTCTAAATTATTTTATCAGTGTACAATAGAATACGTATTACACATACACAGTTAGTTGTGAGCAGTTCCACTAATTAGTTCGCAAATCCGCAAGAGCGGTGGTTCCATTTCATTTGCGGATTTGCGTCTTTTTTTTCTTTTAATTTTTCTTAAGTAGGAGGGACAGTGGCCAAGGACAATAAAAGTGCAATTAAAAAAGGCCCACTGAGGTGCCGGTTCCCAAACAGAGCCAAGAGCGGTAATCAAATATTATAGGATAAGTGTCTCAAAAATCCCCTCTTCAAAGGGTCAAAGGTCAAGAATGTTGGGCGTATCTCCAAGACGGTCAGGAATACAAATAGGGTGTTGCACCAGTTGCTCTAGGCCGTGAAGGATAGCAAAGTTAAAGGTTAGTTCATCAGGATGGTCAGTGATGTGAGAGAAAAACCAAAATTGTTGGTGAACATTGAAATTCCCAAGAATGGAGATTTCTGCAAAAGGGGAAGACAATCAGAATGTGCTCACTTTGAAAGTTAAGTAGTCAAAAAGGAGTTAGGTGAGAGGTAAACAGCACAGATGAATTTATTTTGAGAATGACTGTAATTGTAGCCAGATGGTGGAAAACTCGGAATATTCAAGAGCGTGAACATGAGTGCAGGTTGTCATTGAGTACATAGACGCAGCATCAAACTTTGGACTGAAAATGAGGATAAAGAAAGTAAGAGGGAACAGACAGTCAGTTGCCTCAGTGAGGAAAAGAACATGAGGTTCAGTAGAGTAGAGGTAGTGTTCTACAGATTGAAAAATAGATCTAAGGCCGCGAATGTTGCAGAAGTTAATGAAGAATGAAGTGTCAAGGCACTTGGGATATGTGAAGAGCACTCCGACCTGGGGACACTTATTGTCTCCTCCCCAGAGGAGGGACTCCGAGGATAGTGTAGGAGTTGCTTTATATAATTTATAATTTTGAGTGAAGGGTATGTGTGTAATTAGGTGCATGTAGTTTTGTGCCAGTGAAGAGAGTTGTCTTTAGAGGGCAAGCTGTGACTGTTCACAGCATCCTCTGATCTAGTACTTCAGACTTCACCGGGAGTAATGATCGTTTCGGTATGTGTCTACTGCCTCCTCTTTGCGACAAAGAGATTGCTAAGTTGCGGATTAGCGTCTGTGGTATTACTTCCCATAACCTCCGCTAACAAGCGGAACTAAACCGGCTCCCAGCGCGCCTATCCCTGCTAAAAGGCTAGTTTACACGAGACAAGTAGAGATTCAAGTCAAGTGCAAGTAACTTGCTACAATATACTTACCCTGTGTAAACATCTACTTGTAGTACAAATTTTGTCAAGTAAAGGGCATCTTTGCCCAGGGTTGATATTAAAAAGAAAAAAGAAAAAATACAAAGAAACCCCCCAAAAAAAAACACTCAAAAGATATATATATATATATATATATATATATATATATATATATATATATATATATATATATATATATATATATATATATATATATATATATATATATATATATATATATATATATATATATATATATATATATATATATATATATATATATATATATATATATATATATATATATATATATATATATATATATATATATATATATATATATAAATTTATATTATATAAATTTATTATACACAGCCTAAGTGTTTTTTTTTGGGGGGGGGGAGTTTAAAAAAAATAACATTAAAAATTATTTATATACCATTTTAATAAATAAGGTCTATATATATATATATATATATATATATATATATATATATATATATATATATATATATATATATATATATATATATATATATATATATATATATATATAAGTAGTCAAACCTGACCCTTTCATTTCTTCTATAGCACAAGTTAACATAGGCTTTGTCCATCCGGAGTAACTCGTATCAGCATAACCTAAACAAGTGTCTGAAACAAGTGTCAAAGATTAAAGTTAAAATCTAACTCCCCTTGTGACTTCTGGTACCTAGCCAAAAGCATCTGCAATAATTTTGCTTCTTCATCTTTCTCTACTTTATTTCAATCTGATGGCACCACTACCATCTCATTATTTTTAAAGCTTAACTCTTCGCTCAAACCTCTGCTAAAATCTTTACCTTGGGTGTTTCATGGCTCTGCCTACTTCATGCTACCTATTAAAATTCTTCGCAGTGATGTTTTCCATGCCCTCGCTGGCCTAAATCCTCTGAAGGTTTATGGACTTGATGAGGTCCCTCCTATTCTTATAAACTACACCTCCGTCCTTGCAAACTCTTTCATCTCTCTCTGTCAACATCTACCTTTCCTTGTTGCTGGAAGTTTCCCTACATTCAACCTGTTCCTAAAAATGGTGACCGTTCTAATCCCTCAAACTACCGTTAAATTTCTTTAATTTCCTCGCTATCTAAAGTTTTGAATCTATCTTCTACAGGAAGATTCTTAAACATCTATCACTTCACAATCTTCTATCTGATCGCCGGTGTGGTTTCCGTCAAGGCCGCTGAACTGGTGATTTTCTGGCTTTCCATTCTAAGTCTTGGTCATCCTCTTTTAGATATTTTAGTGAAACGTTTGCTGTTGCCTTAGACATATCAAAAGCTTTTGAGTCTGGCACAAATCTTTGATTTCCAAATTACCCTCCTACGGCTTCTATCCTTCTTTCTGTAACTTCATCTCAAGTTTCCTTTTTTGACCGTTCTATTGCTTCTGTGGTAGACGGTCACTGTTCTTCTCCTAAATCTATTAACAGTGGTGTTTCTCAGGGTTCTGTCCTGTCACTCACTCTCTTCCCATTATTCATCAATGACCTTCTAAACCAAACTTCTTGTCCTATCTCACTCCTACGCTGATGATACCACCCTGCATTTTTCCACGTCTTTTCGTAAACGTCCAACCCTTCAGGTAGTAAACAGTTCGCTCAGGGAAGCCACAGAACGCCTGACTTCTGATCTCTCTAAAATTTCTGACTGGGGCAGAGCAAACTTAGTATCGTTCAATGCTTCAAAACTCACTTCATCTATCAATGCAACACAACCTTCCAGACAACTATCCCCTCTTCTTCAATTACACTCAACTGTCCCCCTCTTCTACACTGAACATCCTCGGTCTGTCTTTTACTTATAAGCTAAACTGGAAACTTCACATCTCATCTCTAGCTAAAACAACTTTTGTGAAGTTAGACATTCTGAGTCATCTCCGCCAGTTTTTCTCACCCCCCAGCTGCTAACTCTGTACAGGGGCCTTATCCATCCATGTATGGAGTGTGCTTCACATGTACGGGAGGATTCTACTCATGCTCTTTTAAGCAGGGTGGAATCAAAAACTTTTCGTCTTATCAACTCCTCTTTTCTAAATGACTGTCTTCAGCCTGTCTCTCATCGCCGCAATGTTGCATCTCATGCTATGTTGTACCGTTATTTTTATGCCAACTGATCTTGCTAACTGTATACCTCTTTCCCCCCGCAGCTTCACTGCACAAGACTTTCTTCTTTCTCTCACCGCTATTCTATCCACCTCTCTAATGCAAAAGTTAACCATTATTCTGACATTCATCCCTCCCTCTGATAAAGTTTGGAACTCCCTGTCTGTTTCTGTATTTTTTCCTTCCTATTATTCAAACTCTTTCAAGAGGGAGGTTTCAAGACTCTTATCTGGTAATTTCTCACTACTACTTTCGATTATGTTTAGGGACCGGCACCTCAGTGGACTTTTTTATTATCATTGTTATCATTATTATTTTTCTCTCTCTCTCTCTCTCTTCGCACGCGTGCATGATAAAAAAAAATCAAACCTTTTGTTTCACTCTAGATTACTTTTAATTGCTTATTTAAATTGAATTATATATAAATATGAGGAAATAACCCACCCAACCAAAAAATAAAAATAAAACGCTTTTTTTTTCTTTTTTTTACCCGGGATTGTTCCAACCTCGATCTTACCAGGCATCCTCATAAGCAAGGCAAATGACTAGCCAGCAGTCCTATTTTAAGGCAAGTTGTCTTCTAATCGCCACTGACATGTATGTGAGTGATTCTTCAAATATTAAAATAAAAACTGATCAACTTAATTTTTATATTATTTTTTTCTTTATTTTCGCTGCCTTTTCCACTTTATACAAAAAGTTTATTCACATGAATCTCTCAGGGGATCTTACTGTAAACATCATAATCAGTATTTTTGAAAGGGACACCCTCAATCTGATATTCTTCAAATATTAAAATAAAAACTGATGATTTTTTTTAAGCTGTTACTTTTCAACTTTATACAAAAAGTTTATTCACATAAACCTGTCAAGGGATCTTATTATAAACATCATAATAAGTATTTTGAAGGGGATAGTTGTGACAGTCACACTTATGAACTTCCTTTGGTCCTTCTCATTAAAAATAAGTTTAAAATAGAAGCCATGTAGTAACAAGACTTTTTTTTAGGGGGTTACTCACCACAGTCCACGCAGAAGGCCACAAATGGGACATCAGTGTTGTTGATGGTGAGCCACGCTGTGCCGTCAGCTTGTACCACCAATTTGTCATTCCATCCACTCACTATGTCCCAGTATTCTCCCTCAGGCAGCCCTGTACATATGCAAACGAGATATTTTTTATTACTCCAACACCGCACATCTTGATATCCGTGTATGTGCATTGTATTCATTTATTCACTGATATGCACATCTTTACTGTATTCTTTTTATTTAGAAATTAGTTAGTTTTAGTGGTCAATCAGTTAACATTGTAAGGTGAAGGGGGTGAAAAGAGAAAAGAAAAAATAAAGAATAATGGGTTTATATACGAGAAAGTCAAAGATATAAATAGGTTGCTGCAGAAAGTGATCTAGGTCAGTGGTTCCCAGCCTTTTCCAAGTTCATACACCCTTTTGCGATTTTTTTTTTTTATTTTTTTAGAAATTCATGTACCCTCGTAGCAAAGACAAAAAAAAAATCACGATTTTCTCAGGTTTTAAGACTGAAAGTATATAAAATAAAAGTATTAGATCTCTATTTTAAACATGAAAAGATATATTCGTCCCTGAATAATTGTTATATTGTGTTAAATGGTTGACTACCACTGATCTAGATTATAAAGAATGAAAAATTTGAAAAATTATTCATCGGATTAGTTTGTGAAAGGCCATGACAGCTACAACTGATAACTTTTGCTAAAAGAAAATTCGTTGAAGATGTGATCCAATTTAGAAGACATGGTGAGATACACGTAAATACGTAAATACGTAAATACGTTTGAAAAACATAAATACGTTTGAAAATAAAAATAACAAAAAAGAATAAATTATCAGCCAGATAGTGAAAAAAAAAAAATCGTGAGCGTACCAATAATGGAACTCACATCGTTGTGCCAGATGAAACCAGATGCAGTAGTTTCGGGGGATTGTCTGCTATAACGCCCTGCCTGATGTATTTTATCAAATATCATTGTCTCTTCACATTTTTTTTTTTTTATCCCATTCAAAGAACCTCTTTTCCTCTTTTCCTTTGCCTATTTATTCCTATGTTGTCATTGATTCTCCACTATCCATAGCCCAGATATCTGCTCCGGCATCGGCATTTGGCGCACAACTCACCCAGCTATTCATTCTTCATTTGGATTGGTCACTAAATGGGAATGTAAGGAAACCTGTAGACGATAAATTGCGGATTCCTAGATGTCACTGATCCCGTGTCCCGGGATAAGGGATATCATCCACGACAGACTCAATGCGCTGAGGCCACGTGCATCTATATCTTATAGTATATGCCTCTAACTTGAACTTTTCTTTTGTGACAGTGTTTCACAGATATTTGATACTAAGCCAGAAAATATTCAGGTTATAAGAGCCTGAAGACCAGTGGCCCACGGGTCAAAGAGGCCTCACTCACTCCATAAAGGCCTCAGGATGTTTGGGCCACACAGGTGACTTGATTTTCATATACCTTGGTCACCAAAGTCTCTCTAGGCTCAAACGTCTTGGCTACAGATTTAGTGAAGCAGCATATGAATCCATTCATACCAATATTACATTGGTGTGGATGGATTCATATGCTCCGTTCATCCACCACGGCAACACCCATTCACCCACATCCATTCACCCAATTACCAACACCCTACCACTCACACAAGTCTACCCACTTAACCAACCACACCCACTAATCCATTCACCCATCCACTCAATGAAATCACTCCATTCACAGCTCCCCAACACACGCGCGCGCCCACCAACCAATCCACCCATCCACTTACATTTACCCATCCACCCACCCACATATATATCCACTCATCCACTCACCGAAATCTCACACACACACACACACACACACACACACACACACACACACACACCGCCTAGTGGCACAGTGAGTGAGTCTGCCCGACTCACAATTGGCAAGTCACGGGTTCGAATCCCGGGCCAGGTCACAAGTCTTTGGGCAGACTTCTTTGCAGTGATTAGGTACCGGAGCTGTGACTCGCTGCTTAGATAGGAGAAACAAACTCTGAAAATAGAAATACACACGGGGTGACCTGTTCATCCCAGTCTTAGTCAACTAGGCTGACCGGCACCATCCGGCAGTCACAGTATCAAATTGTAAGATACTTAGGGTTAATGTGGTATGTATAGGTATGTAATGCAATATGTAACATGGATTTTTCAGTTGTAAGAATGTAAAATTAATAAACCAAACATAATAATAATAATAATGGTTATTATTACTATTATTATTATTATTATTTTTATTATTATTATTATTATTATTATTATTATTAATATTGTTATTATGATTATTATGATTATTACTATTATTATTGTTATTACTATTACTGCACACACACACACACACACACACACACATTTTTATTTTAACTCTTTTTGTTCCTAGTTTATTAGCGTTATTTGACCGCTTAACTTCCAAAGTGGAGCACATTTTCTCTTCCCTTTTGCAGAGATCTCCATTTTTGGAGACTTAAATATTCAACTCCAGCTTTGGTTTTCCTTTCCCTTCACTGACCATCCTGGTGAACTACCCTTTAACTTTGATGTCTTCCACGAGCTAGAGAAACTAGTTTAACACTCTTCTCTTATTTCTGACTATCTTGGAGACACCCAACATTCTTGATCTTTTCCTAACCTCTAATCCTTCTCCTTATGCTATTCTCTGTTGGGCTCCTCCAACGACAATCTCGTATTTTTTTCTTGTCTTTTCGCTCCAATCCTTCCTTAGATCCCCCAAAACGAAGGTGCCTCTGGCGTTTTACGTCTGTTAATTTGGGGCACCTGAGGAGATATTATGCTGATTTTCCTTGGGATGTCAGAGAACCGTCTCTGCGTGCTGAACGCATAACAGAGATGATAGTGCCTGATATGAAAGCGTACATTCCTAGCTCTTTCTCTTGACCTAAACCTTCTAAACCTTGATTCAACACAGCATGTTTTCGTGCTATACATGATAGAGAGCTGGCCCATAAACGGTACTTGAGCCTTCCATCACTTGAATCTCATGCGCTTTATATTTCTGCCCAGAATTATGGCAGAATTATTGTGGAATAAGTTGACGTTCTTTATATTTCCTTCCCTGTTGGTGGGTGAAACAGCATGTCGACCTAGTAAGGCTTGACCTGCTGGTTGGCGACCAGCAGGTGCCTGGACTCGTCTTATTGGCGACTCGCACTAGGCTATGAAGAAGGTTACCTAGGGAGAAGCTGATCCAAGGTAGTGGCAGCTGTGAGAGGGGCTGGATCTGGTCGTAAAAAAAAAAAAAAAAAAAAAAAAAATATATATATATATATATATATATATATATATATATATATATATATATATATATATATATATATATATATATATATATATATATATATATATATATATATATATATATATATATATATATATATATATCGTTGCTTTCTTCCAGTCCCTGTTACTTGTGGTTATATCTTTTTTTTACTTTATGTTGGCCAAACGGTTGGCTTTCTTCTTTGCATTAATTTCCACATGTACTCCTTTAATTCGTTGGCCTTCAGTTGTTTCTTCATCGTGTCTTCTAATTTATGCATATTTACCCATTGTTGAATTCCTAGTGTAGCTCATACATAAATATTTGTATCTTTTGTTTATTACTTTTTTTTTATGCATAATCTTTGCCACACATTTTGAAAATCTTATCGTATAAGGCTATCTATAGCTAGATCAAGTATCTATTTTATTCATCTACATATAAACATATCCATAAAAAAAAAAAAATGAGATGACGTTTCACAGGTCGGACATTATATTTAAGACCACAAATCCTCCATAAGCTTATGAAGAGAAAAGTTGGACACAGTCTAAACTAGGATATTTTGGTCATTTCTTCAGATAGAGAAAGGAAGGAAGTCACAAATTCATGTTTTGGTGTAAAAATTCTATAGTACTTCTCTTGTATTATTGAGAAAAGAAATGAAACGGACAGAGATGACACATATATTACTGTAATGTCCTTCCATAATGTACCTCCTTTGTGGGTTATTCTCCATACTAGCGAATAGTTACTGCTTACCTGTATTGATGAGTTCATCCATTATCCCATCAGGAGTCAAGACAAAGAGGCCCACTGCTCCCCTGTTCAGCAGCAAAACGCCTGAACTAAGTACTTCAAACCTTGACCTGTTGGTGCCTGCCACAGCATTCCGAAATTCCACCTGGATGTGAATATTTTGAGATAGTACAACTAGGTAGGAGCCAAGTGAAATTTTCTACAACTATAAACATGAAAATAAAAGTAAAAGAAGTTTATGAAGGAATATAAAACATTGAAACAGTATATGAAAGATGAAACAGTCAGCTGAAATAAAAGACAGTATCGTAACCGATAAGGATGAATATGTGCCACATTCTGGGGTTGCCAGAACACTGTAAAATAATATATATATATATATATATATATATATATATATATATATATATATATATATATATATATATATATATATATATATATATATATATATATATATATATATATATATATATATATATATATATATATATATATATATATATATATATATATATATATATATATATATATATATATATATATATATATATATATATATATATATATATATATTTTTATTTATTTATTTATTTATATATTTATTTATTTATTTATTTATTTATTTATTTATTTATGTAAAAGGGACACTGGGCAAGGAAAACAAAAATCCAATAAAAAATAAAGCCCACTGAGATGCCAGTCCCATAAAAGGGTCCAAAGCTGTAGTCAAAAATTGAAGGATAAGTGTCTTGAAACCTCCCTCTTGAAGGAATTCAAGTCATAGGAAGGTGGAAATACAGAAACTGGCAGGGAGTTCCAGAGTTTACCAGATAAAGGGATGAATGATTGAGAATACTAGTTAACTCTTGCATTAGAGAGGTGGACAGAATAGGGGTGAAAGAGAGAAGAAAGTCTTGAGCAGCGAGCCAATGGGAGGAAGGGAGGCATAGAGTTAGCAAGATCAGAAGAGCAGTTAGCATGAAAATAGCGGTAGAAGACAGCTAAAGATGCAACATTGCAGCGATGGGAGAGAGGCTGAAGATTAGTTAGAGGAGATCAGTTAGAAAAGAAGAGTTGATGAGACAAAAAGCTTTTGATTCCACCCTGTCTAGAAGACCGGTATGAGTGGAACCCACCGAGACATGTGAAGCATACTCCATACATAGACGGATGAAGCCCTTGTACAGAATTTGCAGTTGGGAGGTGAGAAAAACTGGCGGAAACGTCTCAGAACACATAACTTCATAGAAGCTGTTTTAGCTATAGATGAGAAGTGAAGTTCTCAATTCAGATTATAAGTATAGGACAGACTGAGGATATTCAGTGTAGAAGAGGGAGACAGTTGAGTGTCATTTGAAGAAGAGGGGATAGATAACTGGAAGGTTGTATCAAGATGGAGGAATTCATTGTTTGAGGCATTGAACAATACCAAGTTTGCTCTGCCCCAATCAGAAATTTTGGAAAGATCAAAAGTCAGGCGTTCTGTGGCTTTCCTGCGTGAAATGATTACTTCCTGAAGTGCTGGACGTCTATGAAAAGACGTGGAAAAGTGCAGGGTGGTATCGTCAGCGTAGTAGTGGATAGAACAAGAAGTTTGGTTTAGAAGCTCATTGATTAATAACAAAAAGAGAGTGGGTGACAAGACAGAACCCTAAGGAATACCACTGTTAATAGATTTAGGAAAAGAACAGTGACCGTCTACCACAGCAGCAATAGAATGGTTAGAAAGGAAACTTGAGGTGAAGTTACAGAAAGAAGGATAGAACCCGTAGGAGGATAGTTTGGAAATCAAAGCTTTGTGCCAGACTCTATCAAAAAGCTTTTGATATATCCAAAGCAATAGCAAAAGTTTCACCAAAATCTCTAAAAGAGGATGACCAAGACTCATTAAGGAAAGCCCAAAGATTACCAGTTGAGCGACGTTGACGGAAACCATACTGGCGATCAGATAGATGGCTGTGAAGTGATAGATGTTTAAGAATCTTCCTGTTGAGGGTAGATTCAAAAACTTTAGATAGGCAGGAAATTAAAGTAATTGGACGGTAGCTTGAGGAATTAGAACGGTCACCCTTTATTACGAACAGGCTGAATGTAGGCAAACTTCCAGCAAGAAGGAAAGGTAGTTATTGATAGAATTGAAAGAGTTTGACTAGGCAAGGTGCAAACACAGACGCTCAGTTTCGGAGAACAATAGGAGGGAACCCATCAGGTCCATAAGCCTTCCAAGGGTTTAGACCAGCAAGGGTATGGAAAACATCATTGCGAAGAATTTTAATAGGTAGCAGAAATAGTCAAACGGTGGAGGAGAGGGAGGAATAAGCCCTGAATCGTCCAAGGCAGAGTTTTTACCCAAAGTTTGAGGGAAGAGCTCAGCTTTGGAGATAGATGTGATAGCAGTGGTGCCATCTGGTTGAAATAAAGGAGGGAAAGAAGAAGCAAAGTTATTGGAGTTAGATCTCAGCCCCCCAGCTGCTAACTCTGTACAAGGGCCTTATCCGTCCATGTATGGAGTATGCTTCACATGTCTGGGGGGGTTCCACTCATACTGCTCTTCTGGACAGGGTGGAATCAAAAGCTTTTCGTCTCATCAACTCCTCTCCTCTAACTGTCTTCAGCCTCTCTCTCACCGCCGCAATATTGCATCTCTAGCTGTCTTCTACCGCTATTTTCATGCTAACTGCTCTTCTGATCTTGCTAACTGCATGCCTCCCCTCCTCCCGCGGCCTCGCCGCACAAGACTTTCTTCTTTCTCTCACCCCTATTCTGTCCACCTCTCTAACGCAAGAGTTGACCAGTACTCTCAATCATTCATCCCTTTCTCTGGTAAACTCTGGAACTCCCTGCCAGCTTCTGTATTTCCACCTTCCTATGACTTGAATTCCTTCAAGAGGGAGGTTTCAAGACACTTATTCATCAATTTTTGTCCACTCCTTCGACCCTTTTATGGGACTGGCATTTCAGTGGGCATTTTTTTTTTTTATTGAATTCTTGTTGCCCTTGGCCAGTGTCCTTCCTACATAATATATATATATATATATATATATATATATATATATATATATATATATATATATATATATATATATATATATATATATATATATATATATATATATATATATATATATATATATATATATATATATATATATATATATATATATATATAGACAGTGGAACCTCTGCTGTAGAACCTAATTCGTTCTTGAATGTCGTTCAAAAACCAAAACTGTTTTCCTCATAGGAATCAATGTAAAATGGATTAATCTGTACCCAGACACAAGCCTACCTTGTCTTAGCGGCTTATGAGAGATGCTCCCACAACCAAAATGACTACTTCACAAATCTCCAGCTCACAAATTATTTATCCAGAAAGGATGTATTGAATGAGCTTAGTGACACAAAACTCATCAGAAGAAACGGTTTAAACCATGCAGGTATTCTCTTTGTCACCGATTTACTGAGAGAAGCCTTAGAGTAGGATACAGAAAGGAGCAACACACTCACCGATAAAATGAAGGTGATCTTAGAGATCTCTCTGTTGAGAAAAGCTACTGTAAAAATGCAGTTGTGCAGCAGTGATGACGTTCTGATCCATTAATGGAGCCACAGGTGTCTCGGGTTAACCCCTGAGCGTTGAAATATGTTTTTACATCAAGGGTTTTCAACGGGATCACATTTAACTTATTCAAAGATTAAATTACTGTCTTATAGTCTGTCTCTCCTCCAAATATATACAAAGCGAGGTAAATATTTATAGAACCTATAGTTTAGTAATAAACGGCAGCTTTTGCTAAGTCTTTTATTATTTGATATCAAGTAACTCTTTTCTAGAACCGAATTATGGTACCACAACAAGAGCAATAATGAGTTTATCTATTTATTTATTTTTTTTCGAAAAACGTTTTTGTTTGAAAAGGGAGGCGTTCGGTAACCGAGGTTCCACTGTGTGTGTATGTGTGTGTGTGTGTGTGTGTGTGTGTGTGTGTGTGTGTGTGTGCATATATATATATATATATATATATATATATATATATATATATATATATATATATATATATATATATATATATATATATATATATATATATTGTTTACAAGACATATGACACATCATTTTGTCTAGATTATTTCCTTTTTTTCAAAATTTGTACAAAAAATACAGAACGGTGATATTACTGATTCTGTGTAGAGTAAGGTGATTTCATGGATTTTTTTTTTTTTTTTCAGTCAGTTACTATTAATCCACCTCCTAATATCACCGACTATTATTCCATCTTCTAATATCACTTACCATTATTCTGTCTTCTAATATCACCCACCATTATTCTATCATGTAATCACTTACCAGTACTCTATCTTCATGTATCATTTTTTTTTTTTTTTTTTTTTTTTTTTTATGTAGGAAGGATACTGGCCAAGGGCAACAAAAATCTAATAAAAAAAATGCCCACTGAAATGCCAGTCCCTAAAAGGGTCAAAGCAGTGGTCAAAAATTGGTGGATAAGTGTCTTGAAACCTCCCTCTTGAAGGAATTCAAGTCATAGGAAGGTGGAAATACAGAAGCAGGCAAGGAGTTCCAGAGTTTACCAGAGAAAGGGATGAATGATTGAGAATACTGGTTAACTCTTGCGTTAGAGAGGTGGACAGAATAGGAGTGAGAGAAAGAAGAAAGTCTTGTGCAGCGAGGCCGCAGAAGGAGGGGAGGCATGCAGTTAGCAAGATCAGAAGAGCAGTTAGCATGAAAATAGCGGTAGAAGACAGCTAGAGATGCAACATTGCGGCGATGAGAGAGAGGCTGAAGACAGTCAGTTAGAGGAGAGGAGTTGATGAGACGAAAAGCTTTTGATTCCACCCTGTCTAGAAGAGCAGTATGAGTGGAACCCCCCCAGACATGTGAAGCATACTCCATACATGGACGGATAAGGCCCTTGTACAGAGTTAGCAGCTGAGGGGTGAGAAAAACTGGCGGAGACGTCTCAGAACACCTAACTTCATGGAAGCTGTTTTAGCTAGAGATGAGATGTGAAGTTTCCAGTTCAGATTATAAGTAAAGGACAGACCGAGGATGTTCAGTGTAGAAGAGGGGGATAGTTGAGTGTCATTGAAGAAGAGGGGATAGTTGTCTGGAAGATTGTGTCGAGTTGATAGATGGAGGAATTGAGTTTTTGAGGCATTGAACAATACCAAGTTTGCTCTGCCCCAATCAGAAATTTTAGAAAGATCAGAAGTCAGGCGTTCTGTGGCTTCCCTGCGTGATATGTTTACCTCCTGAAGGGTTGGACGTCTATGAAAAGACGTGGAAAAGTGCAGGGTGGTATCATCAGCATAGGAGTGGATAGGACAAGAAGTTTGGTTTAGAAGATCATTAATGAATAATAAGAAGAGAGTGGGTGACAGGACAGAACCCTGAGGAACACCACTGTTAATAGATTTAGGAGAAGAACAGTGACCGTCTACCACAGCAGCAATAGAACGGTCAGAAAGGAAACTTGAGATGAAGTTACAGAGAGAAGGATAGAAACCGTAGGAGGGTAGTTTGGAAATCAAAGCTTTGTGCCAGACTCTATCAAAGGCTTTTGATATGTCCAAGGCAACAGCAAAAGTTTCACCAAAGTCTCTAAAAGAGGATGACCAAGACTCAGTAAGGAAAGCCAGAAGATCACCAGTAGAGCGGCCTTGACGGAACCCATACTGGCGATCAGATAGAAGGTTGTGAAGTGATAGATGTTTAAGAATCTTCCTGTTGAGGATAGATTCAAAAACTTTAGATAAGCAGGAAATTAAAGCAATAGGACGGTAGTTTGAGGGATTAGAGCGGTCACCCTTTTTAGGAACAGGTTGAATGTAGGCAAACTTCCAGCAAGAAGGAAAGGTAGATGTTGACAGACAGAGCTGAAAGAGTTTGACTAGGCAAGGTGCAAGCACGGAGGCACAGTTTCGGAGAACAATAGGAGGGACCCCATCAGGTCCATAAGCCTTCTGAGGGTTTAGGCCAGCGAGGGCATGGAAAACATCATTACGAAGAATTTTAATACGAGGCATGAAGTAGTCAGAAGGTGGAGGAGAGGGAGGAACAAGCCCAGAATCGTCCAAGGTAGAGTTTTTAGCAAAGGTTTGAGCAAAGAGTTCAGCTTTAGAAATAGATGTGATAGCAGTGGTGCCATCTGGTTGAAGTAGAGGAGGGAAAGAAGAAGAAGCAAAGTTATTGGAGATATTTTTGGCTATTTTACTCTTCATGTATTATTACTCTATCTCCTAATATTACTTATTATTATTCAATCTTCTAATATTGCTATATTATTTGTATAGTTGATTTGACAACAAACTTATTCTTTATTTATTTATTTTTATTTATTTATTTATTTATTTATTATTATTATTATTATTTATTTATTTATTTTTTTAAGAATTTATATTTCATATCAACATATATTTTATAAACATACAAAGTGATTAAGGAAACCGTTCTTATGCTATAATTTATAAGTAAAGGGCATTTTGATATTCTAAATTTTGGAGTAATCTTGTCTTTTTTTTTTCAGTGTTCGGCATTATATTTTTGTACGAGTTTTCTGTATTCTTTTTTTTCTTTTCTGTATGAGACAGCAAGAAGGTTGTGCTCTAATGCTAACTCGCATTTTGGATATATATATATATATATATATATATATATATATATATATATATATATATATATATATATATATATATATATATATATATATATATATATATATACCTTATGTAATGTACGAGAATGCATGTTGCATCACGTTTGAATGATATAAATTACCTAAGTTTTTATTATAGGTTTATGCTAATGAACTTATTCATATCAATGATTTGCCTGTGTCGGAATGAAACGTTTTAAATATTTTGTCCTAGCGCAACAAGTACTAAACGAATGAACAAACTGGGGCGTTCCTAGCACAAGGGACCCACCTACCGGAAAAAAAAAAAAAAAACGACACATTGGTAAGATAGAGAAAATGCTACTTACTGGCTGAAATCCTGTGTTATTATTATTTTTTTCTTTATTTTAAAGTTAATCAACTGTACTGTGCAATTGATTTACCCGCATGTTTTAGGGTTAAGCAAGAATCTGATAGCTGTGGAACCTTGTTACTCCGTGCTCCTGAACTATCTCCTCTTCTACCCCTACATCGTGAGTCTGGCTCTGATAAATGAAACTTCCGCCCTCTCCACCCTAGCATCTCTTCGATATGAACACATTTCTGCCGTACCCCATATGAACTTAGCAGCTGATTGGCTGATTTATGTGAAAGGAATCGGAACTAAAACCAAGATAATACCAAATTATTTATCACACTATAATAGGACTGGTTAAGTCTGAATAAAAGCCTGCTCTACAGAACGGATAATGGAATGCGGATTTGTACAGACAACTTACAGATCCTAGATTTAGATACAAAGATGAATAAATGAAGGAATGTCAATGATGATGATAATAATATTCATAATGATAACAATAATAATAATAATAATGATAATAATAATAATAATAATAAATAATAATAATAATAATGATAATAATAATAATAATAATAATAATAATAATAATAATAATAATAATAATAATAAAAACAATAACAATAATAATTTTAATGATAGTTCTACTACTACTACTACTACTGCTACTATTACTACTACTACTACTAAGAACATAAGAACATAAAAAAAAATAAAGGAAGCTGCAAGAAGCCATCAGGCCTACACGTGGCAGTCCCTGTGTGAAATATTTCCAACTATCATCCTCATCTACAGATCTGTCTAATCTTCTCTTAAAGCTCCCTGATGACTCACCACTAACAACTTGATTACTGAGTCCGTTCCATTCATCTACCATTTGATAACCAATTCCTTCCTATCTCTTTTCTAAACTTAATTATTCAAGCTTGAACCCGTTATTTCTTGTTCTATCCTGGTTATTAATCCTACGAATTTTGCTTACTTTCCCCTTGTTATAACCCTTATATCACTTAAAGACTTTTATCAGGTCTCCTCTTAACCTAAAGATTTCTATCTGATCCTATCTTAACCAACGTCTCTCTAAAGAATGTAAATCTTACAGCTTCAATCTCGCTTCGCAAGGAATACCCCACATCCCCTATATCCTTTTAGTCATTCTCCTTTGTACTGGTTCTAATAGACTTATATCCTTCCTGTAATATGGGGACCAGAACTGCACAGCGTAGTCTAGATGAGGTATTACCAGTGCCAAATATAACTTTAATATTTCTTCGGGATTTCTACTTTTAACACTCCTAAAAATTAATCCTAATGCTCTATTTGCCCTATTTCTGGCCCCTATGCATTGCTTTCTTAGACGTAGTTTAGAGCTAACTATAACTCCTAAATCTCTTTTGTACCCTGAACCTACCAGAGCTTCGTTGTTTATTATGTATCTACTGTGTGTGTCTATCTGCGCTAAAAACTTTGTATTTGTTGATATTAAACTGCATTTGCAATCTGTCTGTCCATTCGTTCAACCTACCCAAATCTGCCTGCAAGGAAATGGCATCCGATTCTGACCTAATTAATATATCTTCGTGCCATCCGCAAATTTACTAACATCACTAATTTCACTTTCCAAGTCAATTATATATATTAAAAAAACAATTATGGCCCTAAAACTGGTCGTTGTAGCATCCCATTAATTACTTGACCTCACTCGGATTTAGAGCCGTTTATTACAACTCTGTCGCTTGTCGCTTAGCCACGACTTAATCCAGTCTAACACTTTACCATCTATCCCGTATACCGTAACCTTTTTCAGGAGCCTCTGATGGGGTACCTTGTCAAACGCTTTACTAAATTCCAGATATAGGATGTCATTACTATCACTGTTATCTACCACCTCGTTAACTTTATTTTAAAAACTTAACAAGTTCCTCAGTCAAGACTTCCCCTTCGTGAAGCCATGCTGTGACTGATTTATCAGGTTGTTTGTCTAAATGCTCCCTAGAGTTCTTCGCTATTACTGACTTCACTATTTTACCTACAACAGAAGTTAAGCCGACAGATTTGTAATTAGACGTTAAAGTTTCATCTCCTTTCTTAAAGATGGGTATTACATTCCCCTACCCCCACACTACCGGTACCTCACCTGATTCAAGTGATATTCTAAAAACAGAAACTAACGGTTCACTAATAGCCTCTTTGAATTCCTTAAGTACTCTGGGATATATTTCATCTGGTCCTGGTGTCTTGAACTTTTTCAGCCTATCTATCTCCTGTTCCACTATCTCCTTAGTTATATCTGTCAGCTTCTCATACTCTTCTGTTCTAAACATATGCTCACTATTTGGCATTTTCTGCATGTTTTCCTGGATAAAGAAAGTTAAAAAAATACTCTTTCAGAATTTTACTAATCTCTTCCCCAGAACTAACCAGCTCTCCATCTGCTGCCTATAATGGACCTATTATTTCTCTATTCTTCGTCTTATATACCTGATAAAATCCCTTAGGTCCGTCTTCTCCTGGCTGGCTACCTTTATTTCATAATTGATTTTAGCTTTCCTCGTTAACCTCCTGACTGTTCTAATTTATTATATTGTGGTCTTAAAACCTCTTCCCCTGCCTTTAATCTCTTATATATATAGTTTTTTTAACCTAACAGACATCAATTTAGGGACATTCTTCTGTGATCTTATTGCTCTATAAGGGATATTTGCTGTCCTGTATGTAATTTATCATCAAAATATTTATACAACTAATCTACATTTACTTACCCTGATCTTCTCATCTCGGTCCCCTCCATCCTCTCCACTCCATCTACTCGCCTCAATCTCACCTCGCCCATCTCAGCATGACCTGACCTTGAAACATGCTCACACACATTTCCCCCTCTATTACTCCTCTGACCCGTCCGGACACTTCTCCCCTCCTCCTGTCCTTCATCCTCACACCTCACCTCACCTCCCTCACCCTGCCTTATTTCTCTCAACTCCATCCTGGACCCAACCTCCCCCTCCATCCATTGCCAGTCAACTCCTTCGAGATACCTTTTCAATCCCTCAAAATCTGCTCTCCGAAAGTCAGGTGTTTCTGCTTGTAAATGTTTCCTCCCATTTTAATTTGTACCTAATTTCACAATGGTCGCTGTTATCTAGCTGTCTTCCAACTTTTACCTGCGTGACTGCTTCCTTCCTGTTAGTTAGAATAAAATCTAGAATCTTATTCCCCCTTGTGGGTTCTAAGATTATTTATTTATTTTTTTAATTATCTTGAATTACCTTAAGAAATTACTCTGATTCACTGTTACCCACCATCAGGCTCAGTCGATATTCCTAAGATTAAAATCTACCACACATACGTGACTGTACCCTGCCTGATCTATTTATTTCCTCCCATAGTGAGGTGTTAATTTCCTTTGTACTATTTGGTGGCCTGTACACTAATCCCAGTACTACTGATTGTGTATCCTTCCTTAATATTTATCCACATTGACTCTGTTTTGCTGCTGTTAATATAACACTGTAATGTGTTCCTAACGTACAGCGCAACGCCTCCTCCTCTCTTTTTTTTTCCCATGTCTTTAAAGAAAAGTATATAACTATCTATCTTAACCTCCGTATTAAATGCTTTTCCTGACATATCTAACCAAGTTTCTGTTAAAGCAATGATATCAAGGTTCTTTACACACGCCATTCCTCTAAGCAAGTCTATTTTATTCAAAATACTTATACAATTCGTGTAATAAACACTTTAGCTATTCCTCGCCTTCGCTCAGCTAGTTACCTTTCTAGATTTAACTAATTTATCCTTCATTTCGTTCTCACAACCCCTTCTTCCTTACTAACTAACAAAAAAGTACTGGAGTGCAGTTACCTCCCGTTCGAATCTTCCCGAACACCCTGGCGTGATAAATGCACTCCATCCCTGGCATACAAAGTATCCCTACCACAGAGGAGGTCCCAGTTCTCGAGGAATGTCCATCCATTACTCTTACAATGATTCACGAGTCTGCGATTCACTGTAACAGTCCTGGACTCAGCACCAACTCCCCTCATTGGCATGACACCACATATCACAGGGATCCCTCCCTTCTCCCAAATCTTACCCAAAACCTGCCTATACTTCTTGAACAGCTCCTCACTCCTGATCCCACCAAGGTTCTTCCGCGTTGAGAAAAACAATGGGCTCGGTCCCATCATTTTCCAAGCACGTATCCAGCCTATCAGCTACCTTCCCTATCCCAATTTTCGGCAAACATACCCTCGACCTATGTTTCCTATCTCTTGCACAAAACGCACTAAGTTCCTAACCTGACTTTCACCAAGTACAAGCACTCTTCCCTTCCGCATTGAGAAAAACAATGGGCTTAATCCTATCATTTTCCAAGCACGTGTCCAGCCTATCAGCTATCTTCCCTATCCCAGTCTCCAGCAAACACACCCTCGACCTATGCTTCCTATCTCTTGCACAAAATGCACTAGGTTCCTAACCTGTCTATCACCAAGTACAAGCACTCTACCTTGGGGCACGGTGACTATGTCTGCCCCCTCCTTCTTCTCCTTGTCTCTTCCCGCCACGTCCACCTCCTCCGTCACTCCCTCCAGCATAGATGGGATTCCTCGTCTCCACGTGGCGGGCCTCCAGGCGAGGCGCCTTGAGGACTTTCAACCTCTAAGCGCCCCTGCACACAACCGACCACTGCTACTTCATCGCCTTACTAGGTAAGGTGATGGCGAGGCACGTCCCTTCCTCAGCTGTTGAGATATCCTCTCACAGAACTCAGCCTGCAGGTCTGAGATCCTCTCACGAAATTCAGCCTGTACCTCCGTGATCCTTCGATGGAACTCAGCCTCCACCTGAAACCTTTGCAACGAGGGCCTCCAGAACAGGAGAACTAACAAAACCAGACGACTCAGCAAGACAAGGCGTCATGTCTACACTAGCCAGCTATAGCGTCAGGTCACTGCTCACTAAACATCCGCTCGCTTGGATCTCTGACCTGAGACTACTACTACTACTACTACTACTACTGATAATAATAATAATAATAATAATAATAATAATAATAATAATAATAATGATAATAATAATAGTGTTGATTAAACATTCAGTGAAGTTGAGAGTGGAGGTCAAGAGGTGTTATGGGGTGAGTTTGTTCCTGACTAAAATAGTTTCGCTGTTACCTCCTTCATGGGAGAAACTTGTCGGTAATAAAGGTTTTATAGGGTGAGTTTGTTCCTGACTAAAATAGTTTCGCTGTTGCCTTCATGGAAGAATCTTGTCGGAATAAACTCGCTTCATAACACCATTATCTCTTGACCTCCACCCCCTAAAATTAATAATAATAATAATAATGATAATAATAATAATAATAATAATAATAATAATAATAATAATAATAATAATAATAATGATAATGCTAACAACAACAGAACAACAAAAATAACAGCAAGAAGAAGAAGATGATGATGATGATGATGATGATGATGATGATGATGATGATGATGGTGATGATGATGTCAAGGAAATTAATATAATTAAGAAATCAAAGTAAAAAAAAAATCAGTAGTAGATTCGGCTAGATTTTGACATTTATTCTTAATTTAAAAAGCCTTTTGTCAAGTTAAGGGGCAGATTTAGTATGACCGGGCAGCAATATAAAGGATATGATTTTCAGAAGATGGAAGGCTAAGGTACCGCCTGAGCATCATCTTCATATCAGGCAGCACTAGAGGGAAGTTTAAGGGCCTTTGGGATTAATGAAAGCGTGTGGAACTTAAGTCAGAGGCAGTCACCTCCTATTTGCGTTCTCCGCAGAGAGACGTCTGTCTTTTTTTTTTTTTTCGCAAAAAAAAAATAAAAATAAAATAAATAAATAAATAAATAAATAAATAACTGGATAATCAGATTAGTACTGCCTCAAATATTCCCTAAGGAAAGGTGTTGTGTCAGAAGTACGTACTGTGGTGGGTCCAGAGGCGTTACTGGAGAGATATGACAGGATATGGGAATAAGGTTGTGATCTAACAAGCCCAACGGAAAGAACAATTCCACGGAGTAAACTAGTGTTGGTGGTTAACATGGGCGTATTTAAAAGATGGCCAGGAATGTGAGTGGGGCGTTGTCCTAATTCCTGCAGGTTATATAGAATGCCAAAGCTGAGGGTCTGTTCACTAAACCTGCCAATGAAGGATGACAGATAAAGCTAGTGGTGAACACTGTGAACACTGAAGTCCTCAAGGAAGGATATTTTAGTAAAGGGAAAATTATAAGAACCTGTTTAACATTGGAAATGAAATAAAAAAAAATTACATTCGGAGCTACGTAAGATATAAATACAAAATATGAATACAGTGATAGTGAAAATGAAATTTTCTCTTATGGTGGACAATTCTGAAAAAATAAATTAATTAATTAATTAAATAAAGAGCTTTACTCCGAAACTCAGTATGGTAGGATGGAATAGAATAGGATCAGCTATGAATAGTTTCAGATACCTATTATATGTAGGTTTTAGTAAGAAACATAAAACCTTAAATCTAATTTCTAATTAGACTTAAAGCCACTGCTCCATCGCTGGTATTAGCTCTTTATGCCTCTTCCGTCATAGTATTGGTATAGGTCCCTATTATTTGATGATTTCACAATATCGTACATCATCTTTCTTTTTTTTTTTTTCTCATTAGAATTAATCCATAACGAATGTGAATTTCCGTTGTGCGTTTATCTTAAAATTCGAAAGCTTACCATAGTCAAATTCGTTCTTATGTGCTACCAATGTTCTATTCAATGTGGACACTTGTATTTATGATTAATGGTAATAATTGAGTGAAAGAAAAACAAAATATGAATGTTAGTGTATACATGACCGGATGTCCTCTTACCATATTAGCAATGGGGGACCAGCGATGCTCACACACCCATCCTCCATCACACTCCATATCAGGGGAAGTTATCACTGGTAGAGTCATGTTTGTAACGGAGTCCATGGGGGGTCCCTCAATGGAGTCAGAGAAGCTGTAGCTGCTCATGAGCCGCACTACACCATAGTTGTCTGCCAGCATGAACGCAGCAGCCATCTGGTATTCACGTCTCATTTCATGAGTCAACACTTCTGGAGAGAGAGAGAGAGAGAGAGAGAGAGAGAGAGAGAGAGAGAGAGAGAGAGAGAGAGAGAGAGAGAGAGATTACACAGAAGATCGGACAGCACCACCACTACTTTTCTTTGGCATGTAGTATAATAAAAAGACACACCGTGTAAGATAAAAGCGCCAAAAGTAATTTTAGCTAGCGGCCATCAGAAGACGGAGTCCTGCAGTTTTACAATAAACCTTACTGGAGATCATGATCAGGACCATTGAGTCATGAAATGCCTACATAGAATAAACTTGATACTTTGATCTCGTGTCAAATATTAAATTTGCAAACAAACACTCTGACACATGAATCTTCTCATTATTTCTTTTCAAAATACTTTACCAGTAAAACGCCTCGGAAGGCGATTGACGAGCGAAGCTGTCAGTAATACATCAGCGGAAGGGGCATTTCAATAAGAGAGAGAGAGAGAGAGAGAGAGAGAGAGAGAGAGAGAGAGAGAGAGAGAGAGAGAGAGAGAGAGAGAGAGAGAGAGAGAGAGGCACCCTTCACATCACGCACTCGTCTAATATTCAAATAACTCTAGTTTAAAACTTTACGAGACCCCAATGGTTGTGTTGCATACCTTTGGATAGGAAATTTAATTCCGCTTTCAGCAGTATGTGTCCTTTTTTGTTGAGACTAGATAAAAGTTAGTGAAATTTGCAGAAAACTGACGGTCGGTTGCAAATTTGACGCCCTTTTTCGTTAAAACTTGTATTAATCATATTACCTACAAAATTTGAGCTTTATCAGTTTATTAGTTGAAAAGTGGCGGCAATTTCAGGCACCGGGCACATCGCGCACCTGCCCAATGTTCTTCAGATCACTCTAGCTCAAAACTTTGCGCAAGCCTAATGGTTATGCTATGTACCGTTGGAGAAGAAATTTAATTTTGTGTTCAGTGATATGCATCCACTCTCGTTGAGACAAAAGCATGTTGATGAAAATTGCATGAGACTGACGGTCACTTTATAAATGTTTTGTATTTATTATTTAGTTATTTGAAATGATTTTTTTTTTTTTATAAATTGCATTAATTTTATTAACAACAGAATTTGAGCCTGATAAGTTAATTAGTTAAAAGTTGAAATTTTTACTTTGCGCATGCGCAGCGCTACTTCAAAGTTGACATGAGAAATTTTATTAAAACAACATGACACTTCTTAAGTTTCATTAAAATTAGTTGAGTAGTTTTTTTTTTAAATCCTATTTCCGACATACTTCTACTTTCTGTAAGTTATCCATTGACTTCATTCAGTAGAAGAGATGAAAGATATATCATATAAAATTGATAGAGTTGTGCTATCATATGGTGCTAATTTTGTTATGATCAATCACGTAGGTCCGAAGATATTAGCGTTTGAATAGCATTACGGTTGGATCGGGCAGGGCCGGTTCGAGCCGGGCCGGGCAGCTCAAAATAAAACAGCAATCTCCATTGTAAACTTCGCTTAGCTCGTAACCATAAGATATAATGTGATGCATAAATTTTTAAAATTCCAAAGAAAAATGTGATACAATAATATTAAAAGACAGAACACAGTTTTATTCAATCCTGTAGCAATACATTACTGAGAGAACGTACCTGAGGTATTACTCCGTTGGCTAAGATGACTGTCAATGAACACCAGCGCTCTGTTTGGGGGTGCCATTCCGAGCAGAGGATCATATATATTTTCCAGTAAACTGAAGTCATTTATTCCCTTTGATACTTGTTCTCCATAAAGGTTCTCTGTTACCAGACCTGGAAAAGCATATTACCTCTTTGTCATTGCTTCTGTCTTGCCATGATGTACATTATCCATATATCACACCAAGCCGGAGATGAAATTGCAAAGCCAATGAAATTTGTGGACTACTCAGTTTCGAACTGCATTCCCCTATCATCGTGAAAACGTACTGTTATTTAGGTAAGTATATCTACATTTGAAATAATGAGAGAGAGAGAGAGAGAGAGAGAGAGAGAGAGAGAGAGAGAGAGAGAGAGAGAGAGAGAGAGAGAGAGAGTACTATAGAAATTATGAATGATGACACCCTAACTTAATTAGCTGATTGTTGCCTCAAGCTTAGCCATCAATATAAAGATCAAATATGCAGTTTGATTAGATTAGTCTTGGTGTGGTCTGAGGGGGAAAGTTAGGAGATTAGGTTACGTAAGGTTTGGTTAGTATTGAGTATAGGGCACCAAAGGGACATAAGCTAATATTAAGGTTTTTTATGTTATGTATTAGAACATCAGATTAGACATCTTTCTCTTTATTTATTTATTTTTATCTTTTTTTTTTTCAGCAGACTTAGCAGATAAATTGTTAGAATACGTACTGTGTACATGAGTAGCGGTCAATTCCATTTTACATTTGACGTGTGGACTACATTTAGATTATATTTACATTACTTTTGGAATGGCTCTCTTAGTGATTTGGTAAGTTTATAGACACTGAAATCCGTCTTATATTACCAATATCAGGAAGTTAACACTATAATTAATCGCCTATTAGTGTTCATCTAAACGTGAGTTTAACTCAGTAATCATGAAGGAAAACATGATATTATTATATAGCAGACATGATGGATCCATTAGTTTACTGCATTATTAATTTGCTTATACTTCTTATATCGCACCCCCTCACATAGTACAAACAACCATAACTCATATTAATCTCGACAACAATATGAGGTACCCGTGGCAATGGGATGCTCAGGATGTGGTGCGCCGCCTCAGCTTCCTAATATTTTTTTCATTAGATACGCAGATGAACTTTTTTTTCTTCCCTTTCTGGTGTTGTCTTTGTTGTGTTCTTAAATTGAAAAACGAAGCACCAATGCCACTAATGTTCATAAACGCACGAAATACCTTGTTGTAGTTTAACCTTTACCAAGATCGAGACATCTTGCCCTTTAGTAGGCAACAGTGTTTGAATCCCAGTCGTAATGTCACAACCACTACACGCTGGTTTTATCTCAGCATATTAGCTTTGGTTTCTCAAATTCATCAAGTCATAACCTCTTTTTTTTTTTTCTGAAAAAAGTCGACATGCAACCATCATGTATGGTAGTTTCCTTTTGATTTGTTTTTCTTCAGCGTTTTTACAAGGATCTTTTTTGTATTACACTGTTGTTGTAGAATGTGTTATTGCTGGTTTAATTTGGGTTTCCTTACAGTCATTCATTGCTTTGCGAATATGATCAGTCATTCAAGATGCAGAGGGCAGTTTTGCAACTTTCGCTACTCTTATAGCTTTTCCTACGAGTTATAATTTGTTCCTTGATTTAGACAAAAAAAAAAAAAAAAAAAAAAATGTGATTCCAGTTAAACATTCGTGTCATATTTCTATGCCTTTCCATGGAATTCAGCTTAAGATTTTCTTTTAACCTATCCTATGGTGACGATTTCTTTTCTTTTTTTTTCCAGACCCTATATGATCCTCATCATCGTTCTTTGCAGACCCTATATTCATTCTATAATCAGATCAACATTATACAATATAATCTAGATGCGGCCTAACAAAAGCAAAAATGATACCATTAATATTACTAAGATGTTATATTACTCGTTGTTTTACCATCCTTCACTCATAAGCATTTTCTAGACCGCATATCAGAAAATACTATAATTCCGAGTTCTCTTTTTTTATTCAGTTTGGTTATGTTCGTGTTTCGTAAGATATAGCTGAGAATACAGAATATAGATGAGAGTTGTTTCTTACTGCTTACGCGGAGAGTGCCACACTTACTGATATAGAATCATTTGCCATTTTCTGAGCTATCATAATATGTCCTGCTTAAGTTCCCTTGTAATATTTATGAGTTTTGCTATGATCTACTTTGGTATTCTCTAAAGATTTCTTTATTTTGCTAGTTATTCCCAAACTCTAAATTATTAATATGGATCATTAACAGTAAAAGACCTACAACAGACAACAAGCAAAATCCACTAATAACGAGAACTCTCTCTCTCTCTCTCTCTCTCTCTCTCTCTCTCTCTCTCTCTCTCTCTCTCTCTCTCTCTCTCTCTCTCTCTCTCTCTCTCTCATAAGAAAAAGAAAAAAAAAACATATGAAAATAAGGGCAGCAGCAAGTAGCCATAAGGCTACACGTGTCAGTCCCTGTATGAAACATACCTACCCATTTCCACCTATCATCCCCTCTCATAAATTTGTCTAAGCTTCTTTTAAATGACTTTGCAATAACAACATGATTACAAAGTCCATTCCATTCATCTACCACTCTATTTGAGAACCAATTCCTTCCTATCTCAATCTTGAGCCTAAATTTTTCAAGCTTGAACTCATTATTTCTTGTTTTATCTTGATTACTGACCCTTAGAATTTTGCTTGTGTCATCCTCGTTATAACCCTTATACCACTTAAAAGACTTCTCCGTTGGGGTCCTCCGACCACAATCTCATATCTGTATGATGATGTCTCTCCTATTGTTCTCCGAAACTGTGACTCCGTGCTTGCACCTTGCCTAGTCAAACTCTTTCATCTCTGTCTGTCAACATCTACTTTTCCTTCTTGCTGGAAGTTTGTCTACATTCAGCTTGTTCCTAAAAAGGGTGACCGTTCTAATCCCTCAAACTACCGTCCTATTGCTTTAATTTCCTGCCTATCTAAAGTTTTTTAATCTATCCTCAACAGGAAGATTCTTTAACTTCACAACCTTCTATCTGATCGCCAGTATGGGTTCCGTCAAGGCCGCTCTACTGGTGATCTTTGGGCTTTCCTTACTGAGACTTTAGAGATTTTGGTGAAACTTTTGCTGTTGCCTTGGACATATCAAAAGCTTTTGATAGAGTCTGGCACAAAGCTTTGATTCCCAAACTACCCTCCTACGGCTTCTATCCTTCTCTCTGTAACTTCATCTCAGGTTTCCTTTCTGACCGTTCTATTTCTTCTGTGGTAGACGGTCACTGTTCTTCTCCTAAATCTATTAAAAGTGGTGTTCCCCAGGGTTCTGTCCTGTCACCCTCCCTCTTCTTATTATTTGTCAATGACCTTCTAAACCGCTCTTCTTGACAGGGTGGAGTGAAAAGCTTTTCGTCTCATCAACTCCTCTCCTCTGCCTTCAGCCGTTTTCTCATCGCCGCTATGTTGCATCTCTTGCTATCTTCTACCGCTATTTTCATGATAACTGCTCTTCTGATCTTGCTAACTGCATGCCTCCCCTCCTCCCGCGGCCTCGCTGCATAAGACCTTTCTCTCACCCCTGTGTTCTGTCCACCTCTCTAATGTAGGAGTTAACCAGTATTCTCATCCATTCATCCCTTTTTCTGGTAAACTCTGGAATTCTCTGCCTGCTTCTGTATTTCCACCTTTCTATGACTTGAACTGCTTCAAGGGGGAGGTTTCAAGACACTTATCCTTCAATTTTTGACTACCGCTCTGGACCCTTTTCTGGGGCTGGCTTCTTAGTGGGCTTTTTTTTTTCTTTTTTGTTGGATTTTTGTTGCTCTTGGTCAGTGTCCCTCCTACATTAAAGAAAAGAAAAATCAGGTACCCTCTTAACCTATGCCTTTCTAGGGAATGTAAATTCAGTCTCCTTTCGTAAGGATTAGACTTCATTCCCCATATGCTTTTGGTTATTCACATTTGTACCTATTTTAATAGAACTATATCCTCCCTATAATATGGGATGAGAACTGCACCTCTTAGTCTAGATAAGGTTTGCCTGGCGCCAAATATAACTAACATTACTTCGGAATTTCTACTTTTAACACTTAAAAATTAATCATAATACCCGATTTGCCTTATTGCTAGCTTCTATGCATTGCTTCCATAGACGGAGATCTGAGCTAACTATGACTCCTAAATCTTTTTGCCACTTATCTGCCCATTCGTTCATTCTGTGCAGGTCTGCATGCATCCAAATCCGACCTACTTAACCTACCCAACTTCTTGTCATCCGGAAACTTAATAAAATCATTACTAATCCCACTATCTAGGTAATTAATATACTGTATATTAAAAGTAACAAGGGTACCTAAAACATATCCCTGTAGCACCCCATTAATTAATTGATCCCACGCGGATTTAGAGCCGTTTACTACAACTCTCTGTCACCTAACCTTATCCAACCTAACACCTTCCCAACCTTATCCAACCTTATCTGTCACCTTATCCAACCTAACACCTTCCCATGTGCTTTAATCTGTTTTAAGAACCTTTGATGAGATACCTTGTCGAATGTCTTACTAGAGTAAGTCTCGTAAACCTTTCTGTAAGCATTCAACAAGTTCGTAAGGCAAGACTCCCCTTCGCGAAGGCATGTTGTGACTGATATATCACGTCTAAATTTCTAGATGCTCCCTAATGCTCTTCCCGATTATTGACTTCATCATTTTACCTACTACTGAAGTTAAGCTGACAGGTCTATAATTAGACGCTAACATTTTATCACCTTTCTTCAAGATGGGCACTACATTCGCTTGTCTTCACTGTATCGGTACCTCTCCTGAATCTAGCGGTTTCCTAAATACAATAATTAGCGGTTTACTAATAACTTCTTTTTTTTCAGTTTTAAGTGCTCAGGAATATATTTCTTCTTGTCCTAGTGACACACACACACACACACACACACACACACACACACACACACACACACACAGCTTCTCATTTTCTTCTCTAGAATATCTTCACTCCGGCATTTCCTCCATATTTTCCACAGTGAAAATTGTTAAAAATGATAGTTCAGAATTTTACTCACCTTTTCCCCATAATTAACTCACTCTCCATCAGATGTCTTTAATGAGCCTATAACTTCTCAATTTTTTTACCTATAAACCTCATAGAATCCCCTGGAGTCAATCTTCGCCGAGCTAGTTACATTTCATTCGTAATTGTTTTTAGCTTCCTTCGTCAACTTCCTAATCCTACTAACTAATTTATTATACTGAGGCCTTAAATCCTATTCCTTTGCCTTTAATTATTATATATATTGCTTTTCAGTCCTATGTAGTGTTAACCTAGCAGTCATCCACTTAGGGTCATTCTTCTGTGGTATTATTGTTCTATAAGGAATATTTATTATATGGCCTATATGTAATCTACCAACGAAATACAAATCATTAAAGTTTACTTCCCCTAATATCGCCATCTCGGCCTTCTCTCTTGTCTCCACTCCATCTTCCACCCGCCTTGACCTCGCCTCGCCAATCTCAGTATGACCTGAACCGTCAACCCCATACTCGCACCTCGTCATATCTCAACCTCTGTCACTCCCATGATTCCTCCCTCAACTTGCCTTAATTCCTTAAATTGTGTTCTGGATCTCACCTGCACATCCCCCTCCATCCGTTGCCAGTCACCTTTCTGGAGATACCTTAATTAATCAAAACTTGCTCTCCTAAAGTCAAGCATCTTACTATTTTTTTTTTTATTTTTTTTGTTTCTAGAAGCTTCCATCCATATTAATTTGTATCAAATTTTACACTGTTACCTAGCTGTTATCCAACCCCCACCTGTGTGGCTGATTCCTCCCAGTTTGTCAAAATTAAATCTAGAATATCATTCCCCCTTGTGAGTTCTAAGATTACTTGCTTTAAAATTAAATTCAGAAATTCCTCTGCTTCACTGTTACCCAGTCCCAGCGGGAACAATATCTTTTGTTGTCAAGGCGCTGATACTTGGCAGAGAGAGAGAGAGAGAGAGAGGGTGCCTGAAGTATGATAGTTTATGCATGCCCCTACGACGCTCTGTGGAAGAATTTTATACTAATCACTCACTCTCATTCCCCTCAAATTTTCGCCCACTTCCCTGTATCCCCCAAAGTTGAAGTTGATGCATAATATAATAGAAGTGTTACCCTTCCTCAAAGAGAGATCATATCCCATCCAGCTTTTGTAATTAGACCATAATAAATAAATTTTTTTTTTTTACAATATCGCAGTATTTTTATAGTGAGCTTATGCATGGGTGCGAATGTGTGGGGTTGGTTGCTTCCCCTCCCCATCCTCCCCCTGTTCTTCCCTCTTCCTCCACAGCATGAGACAGCAGGCAGTCTCTTTACCACGAGCGCCAGTTGGTCCCAGGACATTGGCGTAGCTGGACATATTGTCAAGCGCGAGAGATTTAGAGCCTGTAGTAGTCCCGTGCAGGATAACGCATATTTGAAGGCATGTTTATCATAGCAATTAACAAGAGTAGAGATAGTGACAGTCCGTCAATCTAGGTAGGAGGGACTTCCACGGGAACTTGCCGAAGTTTCCTGATTATTGGGAAATACTTTGCTCTACCCACCCCATTCAGAGTCTTGCTGAATGTACTGGCGTCCTGCATTTTACTGGTTGTCTCGAAAGAGGTTCTTTAACCATCTTGGAGTGTGTTGGTTGTTGTGTACCTGTTTTGTTAGTGTTTTGTGTCTTTAAACGTTAAACATTAGTGGTGTTCAGAGCTCACTGTTAGGAGCTTTGAAACCAGAGGACATCTACTCTGCTGGTTGGCAGGTATCGCGTTACAGTATACGAGTGGTATTTGCCCATCCTCTTGGACACTGTACATAGACCGCTTGCCAGTAGGAGGATGTTATATTCTGTGAGCATGGGTGGTTTGTCTCTATCAGGGCGGTAGCTCACAGATTATTATAAGCCTCATACTTGTGCGTCCTTCGTCCCAGCTGTGCCCACATAGCACGTTCTTTTCAGCAAGTTGGGGTTTCTTTGGCGTTTAATATACTCCCTTCTCGGTCGATAAGTGACGACCTCAGTTTTTATAGTTTAGGATGACGAGGAAGGGCCTGGACCCGAGTTTAAGCCCGCACTAGACTAGAAGGAACTAGTTTAAGGAAAGCTAACCTGAGTGTAGTATATATAGTGCAGTGTATATATATATATATATATATATATATATATATATATATATATATATATATATATATATATATATATATATATATATATATATATATATATATATATATATATATATATATATATAATATTGTTGTGCACAGCGAGTCAGAAGGAAGTAGAGAGAGAGAGAGAGAGAGAGAGAGAGAGAGAGAGAGAGAAAGAGAGGGAGAGAACAAGAGCGAAAAGTACAAACGCCAGAGTTACGATTGTTGGATGGCCTAACGTGCTGAAGTCACCATGAAATCTCTTGTATGTAGCTATCCTCCTTCCCAAATTAAACGACCATATTTCTAATTGTTCTTTTAGTTTGAATCTTACATGTGGTTTAGATGGAGAGTCTTTCTTGCTGATAAAGCAATCCGTATGCATCCAGACTGCATCGTTTAATCATAACTATTTTCTAAAAAGGTCTGTTTTTTCTTCTTTCGGCGTTTTACGAAAGCGCGGATTGGCATATCAAAAGCGCGGAAAACGTTGCTGATATATTGCTATCAAAAGCGCGTTAGAATATCAAGTCAAAAGCGCGTTTTATCACTCACCTCTAAGTCAGATTGTTTATACGTTCAATAACGATCGTTCACCTGTTGTAGGAAAAATTGTATATTTGTTAATTAAGTATAGGATTGACCTTTTAAGTATATTCTTCTTGCACCTTAGTACAGGCTTGTCCTTGCAGTCCTTTATAAAACTTTAAAAAATTCCCAAGGCCTTCATATAATTGCGTCGATTTATTTGCCGTCATGTCGTCAGTCGCCTTCCGTTTCACCTGTGCACGTAGTTGTTGTCTTTCAAGTTTTCTTTCTTCTTTTTCATGGTTATGCTCCAAATCAACTGGAACAATGGCAGTCACTGTGTTGTCTGTTCTAAGTCTACCTTTACATTTCTTGTTGGTACATCTCCAAGAAATGCATCCGTCCACCAATGTACTGTCCACTCTGTATTTATATCCATCGTGCATCAAACACTTCTTGCCTTTGTTTGTTTGGGAAATCGTAAACTCCATAGCTGCAAGTTATGACAACACAGGATTGACTGTCAGGAAACAGCAGCAGACTGAACAGGAAACCATCGAGACAGACACTCGCGGTGGTCTCGGTGAACAGTGTGAAGCATTATGACACACCGAATGATTCTCAATGACACAGCGAGTGAACGGATTAACCTTGCCGCGCATTTGATAGTACTTTAAGGGTGAGTTTCGAACGCGGTCGCTTTCTCGAATCCGCGCTTTTGATATACGCTCGTTTCTTTAACAGCCTACTGTGAGTGGGAGGCGAGGCAAGTGTACCTGGGTGGGGTGCATCCGCGTCCCCCTCCTCCCCTCCTGCTTGAGTCATACCTTGTGATAAGTACGAGCTGGGTGTTCCCACGCTTTTGAGTCAGTCACTGTCTGTAGCTTGAATGAGTTGGATGTATCGTGGTGGGCAGAGTGTTCTGAGGAGACTGGACGGGCTGCAGCTAAAGGACCACTTGTATTAAGAGGTATTTGAAGAATTTACTGCAGTAAGCTCCTGCTTATTATATGCATAGTGTTTAGGTGTCTCCATCAACCTACCTGTGAGTGCACTTCATTGTAAAGCACTCTGTGTTTATTACAAGGCGACTCCTCGTATCCTCGTCAGTCGAGTACTTAGTGTCAGTGACCGTCAGTTAGTTTGTGTACATGGTATTTTATTAAATGCTCGTGCTGGTCAAAACTCCTGTAAAGTGTAGCGAAACTCCTCCTCATGCCCTATCGAGGCTTGCCATCCAGAAGGCTGTGAACGACACTACTAGGCTGGAGGATATAACATTTTGTTGGGCAGTGGGCTTTCCGTTATCGAGGGAGATTTGTTTGATGAGAAATTATACCTCGACCTTTTAAGTGTGTGTCCCTGGTCGTAATTGTCACTCTCTTGAACATGGCTATCGATTCTTTCCCAGCTGTTGGAGTGATTTGGCAGTTGTTGCTATAATATTTCCCTGCCTGTTAGAGGGTGAAACAGGCTAACGACCTCATTTGTGTAACCTGGTGTTATGACTGTGTAAACGGTGCAGAAGTCAAAGGAGGACATTGTAACCCATATTAAGCCCTACACCAAATCACATAGATGGTGTCTTACGGGAAGCTAGCCCAGTTTGAGGCAACTGGAAGAGGGGCACGAATCTGCGGTCGTAGCAATATACAGGGTGTCCCGTGATTTAAGGTACATATATCGAGGATTTGATAGTTCAAGTAAATCTAAGTCAAAAATACTATACGAGTATACCGCTCGCCTGGGTGGGCGTCCACCTCTTTCCTTCCCTTCTTAACTCGCTACTTACTCTTGTGGCGCCCCGCGGCATCAAGTGATAATTTTTTTCTGTACAATCTACAAAGTCAAAGCCTCACAGGAAACAATTAACAAAAGACAGTCATTCTACAGCTACTGAGGAACGGTTAAGGAACCCGAAATTATGATATAGCAAGCATCGTTAGTTACGGCGAAGTCATCAACCAAATTTTAAAAGAGAATAAGACTCATAAGATATAGAGAAAATATCTTAAAGAAAATAATAAATGCTGATCTAGCGATCACATTTAATGAAACATGTGTAAGAGAGAATTTCCTGACCATATATACACTCATATATATATATATATATATATATATATATATATATATATATATATATATATATATATATATATATATATATATATATATATATATATATATACATATCACTATTACGACCCTACAAAGCCCCTCTCGTTGGATCACTACCAACATCTGCTAGTACTCTAGGGTCAGCTTCCATAGGGTACAACAACCTTGTAGCTTAATATGGTGGAAAAACATCACTCGTAAGCCGTAAAACAGCTAGAGCCTTAAGGTCGCCACTGCTGCAGAGGACCACAACTCCAAAATACTCAGTCCTCAGTGTTGAAAATTTACGCTCTAGGAAGAACATAGCGATGAACGCCACACAATACGCAATATCCTTAGAACAAAACTGCCCTTAAACAACAATTCCTCACTCCGAGTTCATCTCGTCTCAGGTCCCTAGAAGACTGATATTACCTCCTATAAAGTTGGCAGGTCAGGAGATAAATGAGATTAAGGAAGCAACACGAAGCAACACGAAGCAAAAAATATCCGCTGACCAACAAGTCGTACAAAAACAACAATAAAAAAGGCCAGTAGCATTTAGTTAAAGAACATACAAAGGAAAGATGACAGACGAAAACAGAAAATGAGCGGCGGCCGTCTCCACAAATAATCAGAGACTTGAGAGCGACACCTCAGACCTCCTTGGAAGGTAAGGGCAAGATACTAAACTTAAAGGTAGGCAACCGATACCCAGCGCCTTACTCAGTAATTCGAATGACTTATATAGGTTGATGCATGAATTTACCAATTCTCTCATTTGTACGTCTTTGGCGTGTGGAAGCGACTCGCCAACTGATTGCTAGTGTGGGAAAAGCAAACGAGGAGGCTGGTCCGATCCAACGACCTGCCAACCTCCGCAGGGAAAGCATGTGGTCACCGTCATCCCTGCTCACAGCTACCCCGCTCTTCAAAATCATCTAAACTTCAATAAATAATTTAATTGAAACTATAGTGTTTAGCTAGAATTGTGTTGTTTTATACTCTAAGTGTTTCAGCTCGCTACTATGACGGAAAATGAAGAAAATTAAAGAGATCAACACTGAGAGGCTTGGCGAGAACTAATTATAAAAGCACATGCGTCTGAGGGTACCATTCCGTCGTGGCTCACGCCACATTCCCCACACAACTCAACAATAAAAAAGTGCAGGATGTCACTGTATCAAACTTAACTGAACTATATATATATATATATATATATATATATATATATATATATATATATATATATATATATATATATATATATACACACACACACACACACACATATATATATATATATATATATATATATATATATATATATATATATATATATATATATATATATATATATATATATATATATATATATTTGTCTTTCTTCCTGCAAACCATTCTTACTCTCTTCGAACACACAAAGGAAAGGAATATCTCAAGTCTTCTGCTCATGTTCGGTCGTAAAAGTCACAATTTCTTAAGTTACAGGGTAGCTATGGTGTAAATAAAAACCGTAAGTTCTTCATTACATGAATTTTACATTATGGGACTGTTACCTGTGTCATAGTAATCCTGCGGCAAGATGGCAGTACCAGGGGGAACAACATCTTGGTAGATGAAAGGCAAAGTGTTGGCAGGAAAACCAGCACTCTCACTTAAATTGGTCAGTTGATTCCGAATTTCTTGCAGATGCTTAGAAAGGGGATAAACAGTGAATTTTTTTTGCAAACCACACGTCATATAGGTCATACTAAATGAAAGCAAATGTATTTTCTAAATAAAAATAAGTATGTGTTTGAATTGTCATTGTTTTTAATGGCATTACTTGACAAAAACACCATTACCTTCTCAACCAACATAATTCTTTAATATATGAATATTCATATATTAAATATGAATTATTATATGAATATTAATATGAATTAATATATGGTTTGAATTGTATCTATGCAGCATTATTGTTAAAAGAAACTGATGAAGGCAGTGGACACCTGCTGAAATGATAATTATACTCCCAGTGAGGTCACAAAACAATGTATCATAGGATGTTGTGAACTTATCATTAACCCAGCTGTGATTTCACTGAACAAACGTATACCCTTTGTCTCACAAAATAAGGGGACAGTCACAGCCTGTCCTCTAAGGAGAACTCTCTTCTTTCACACAATGGCCCGTTTTTTTAAACGTGGTGTTAGTATTTACTAATACCAATGTAGCCGTTTCCGATTTTTTAAACACTTTTCCAGCTCTGCGCTTCAGGTTAGGTTAGGTCGACCAAACCAGAAGAAATCTTATTGGAAATGTTGGGGGAGAACTAACCCTCCCCAACAGCAAAACCCTAATGATATTTACCAGTCCTGTAGAAATGAAAGTTATGTTAGAAATAAAAAAAAAAAAAAAAAGTATTCCTATGCGAAAGATGATATGTATACATCCTCTAAAAGTCTAAATTATTAAACTTTGGCGTTCGAAATGCCGTGTTAGGTGCATTTGAGAGACTGCGTTTGCAGCTTCATGAGTTATGGTTCGTTTACGGCCAGCGTCCACTGTCACCTGACAAGTATCGGTATTATTTTAGTCATGCAAGTTTCTATGTGGCTTTTCTTACACTTATGAGATAGAGTTTTTCATTTTGAGTAATCTGAACCCTATATATATATATATATATATATATATATATATATATATATATATATATATATATATATATATATATATATATATATATATATATATATACTGAGATGCCAGTCCCAGAAAAAGGGTCCAAAGTGGTGGTCAAAAACTGAAGGATAAGTGTCTTGAAACCTCCCACTTGAAGGAATTCAAGTTATAGCAATTGGAAATACAGAAGCAGGCAGGGAGTTCCAGAGTTTACCAGAGAAAGGGATGAATGATTGAGAATACTGGTTAACTCTTGCATTAGAGAGGTAGACAGAATAGGGGTGAGACAAAGAAGAAATCTTGTGCAGTGAGGCCGCTGGAGGAGAGGAGCCATGCAGTTAGCAAGATCAGAAGAGCAGTTAGCATTAAAAAAGCGGTAGAAGACAGCTAGAGATGCAACACTGCGGCGATGAGAGAGAGGCTAAAGACAGTCAGTTAGAGGAGAGGAGTTGATGAAACGAAAAGCTTTTGATTCCAACCTGTGTAGAAGAGCGGTATGAGTGGAACCCCCCCAGACATGTGAAACATACTCCATACATGGACGGACAATGCCCTTGTACAGAGTTAGCACCTGGAGGGGTGAGAAAAAAAAAAACTGGCGGAGACGTCTCAGAATACCTGACTTCATAGAAGCTGTTTTAGCTAAAGATGATATGTGAAGTTTCCAGTTCAGATTATAAATAAAGGACAGACCGAGGATATTCAGTGTAGAAGGAGACAGAATGTCATTGAAGAAGAGGGGATACTTGTCTGGAAGGTTGTCGAGTTGATACATGGAGGAATTGAGTTTTTGAGGTATTGAACAATACCAGGTTTGCTCTGCCCCAATCAGAAATTTTAGAAAGATCAGAAGTCAGCCGTTCTGTGGTTTCAATGCGTGAAATGTTTACTTCTGAATGGTTGGACGTCTATGAAAAGATGTGGAAAAGTGCAGAATGGTATCATCAGCGTAAGAGTGGACAGGACAAGAAGTTTGGTTTTGTAGGTCATTGATGAATAATAAGAAGAGAGTGGGTGGCAGGACAGAACCCTAAGGAACACCACTGTTAATAGATTTAGGAAAAGAACAATGACTGTCTGCCACAGCAGTAATAGAACGGTCAGAAAGGAAACTTGAGATGAAGTTACAGAGAGAAGGATAGAATCTGTAGGAGGGTAGTTTGGAAATCAAAGCTTTGTGCCAGACTCAAAAGCTTTTGATATATCCCAGGCAACAGCAAAAGTTTCAGCAAAATATCTAAAAGAGGATGACCAAGACTCAATATGGAAAGCCAGAAGATCACCAGTAGAGCGGCCTTGACGGAACCCATACTGGCGATCAGATAGAAGGTTGTGAAGTGATAGATGTTTAAGAATCTTCCTGTTGAGGATAGATTCAAAAACTTTAGATAGGCAGGAAATTAAAGCAATAGGACGGTAGTTTGAGGGATTAGAACGGTCACCCTTTTTAGGAACAGGTTGAATGTAGGCAAACTTCCAGCAAGAAGGAAAGGTAGATGTTGACAGACAGAGCTGAAAGAGTTTGACTAGGCAAGGTGCAAGCACGGAGGCACAGTTTCGGAGAACAATAGGAGGGACCCCATCAGGTCCATAAGCCTTCCGAGGATTTAGGCCAGCGAGGGCATGGAAAACATCATTGCGAAGCATTTTAATAGGTAGCATGAAGTAGTCAGAGGCTGGAGGAGAGGGAGGAACAAGCCCAGAATCGTCCAAGGTAGAGTTTTTAGCAAAGGTTTGAGCAAAGAGTTCAGCTTTAGAAATAGATGTGATAGCAGTGGTGCCATCTGGTTGAAATAGAGGAGGGAAAGAAGAAGAAGCAAAGTTATTGGAGATATTTTTGGCTAGATGCCAGAAATAACGAGGGGAGTTAGATCTTGAAAGGTTTTGACATTTTCTGTTAATGAAGGAGTTTTTGGCTAGTTGGAGAACAGACTTGGCATGATTCCGGGCAGAAATATAAAGTGCATGAGATTCTGGTGATGGAAGGCTTAAGTACCTTTTGTGGGCCACTTCTCTATCATGTATAGCAGGAGAACAAGCTGAGTTATACCAAGGTTTAGAAGGTTTAGGACGAGAAAAAGAGAGGAATGTATGCCTCCATGCCAGACACTATCACCTCTGTTATGCGCTCAGCACACAAAGACAGGTCTCTGACACGGAAGCAGTAGTCATTCCATGGAAAATCAGCAAAATACCTCCTCAGGTCCCCCCAACTAGCAGAGGCAAAAGCTTAGGGGGATCCTGAGGAGGGATTGGAGTGATAGGACAAGATAAAGATATGAGATTGTGATCGGAGGAGCCCAACGGAGAAGAAAGGGTGACAGCATAAGCAGAAGGATTAGAGGTCAGGAAAAGGTCAAGAATGTTGGGCGTATCTCCAAGACGGTCAGGAATACGAGTAGGGTTTTGCACCAATTGCTATAGGTCAAGGAGGATAGCAAAGTTGTAGGCTAGTTCACCAGGATGGTCAGTGAAGGGAGAGGAAAGCCAAAGCTGGTGGTGAACATTGAAGTCTCCAAGAATGGAGATCTCTGCAAAAGGGAAGAGGGTCAGAATGTGCTCCACTTTGGAAGTTAAATAGTCAAAGAATTTCTTATAGTCGGAGGAGTTAGGTGAGAGGTATACAGCACAGATAAATTTTGTATGAGAGTGACTCTGTAGTCGTAGCCAGATGGTAGAAAACTCGGAAGATTCAAGAGCGTGGGCACAAGAGCTGGTTAAGTCATTGCGCACATAAACGCAGCATCCAGCTTTGGATCGAAAATGAAGATAGAGAAAGTAGGAGGGAACAGAAAAGGGGCTACTGTCAGTTGCCTCAGACACCTGAGTTTCGGTGAGGAAAAGAAGATGAGGTTTAGAAGAGGAGAGGTGGTGTTCTACAGATTGAAAATTAGATCTTAGACCGCGAATGTTGCAGAAGTTAATGAAGAAAAAGTTGAGGGGGGTGTCAAGACACTTAGGGTCGTCGACAGAAAGACAGTCCGACCTGGGGACATTTATTGTCCCCTCCCTAGATGGGGACTCCGAGGCTGGTGTAGGAGTCGCCATGATGATTTAAAAATTTTTGAGTGAAGGGTGTGTGTTATTAGGTGCTTGTAAATTTGTGTGGAGGAAGAGAGTTGTCTTTAGAGGGCAGGCTGTGACTGACCCCTTGTGTTGTGAGACACAAAGGGAAACGTTCAGTGAGGTCACAGCTGGGTTTAATGATAAGTACACAGCTTTAGACCTCACTGGGAGTAATTATCGTTTCCGCAGGTGTCTACTGCCTCCTCCTACTGTACTATACTGTATGAAAAAACATAACTCACGCGTCTTCACATATGCGTTCAGTGAGAAACCTTACTATTAACTGTATTACAAGCCAAAATAGGTCCGTCCTTCGTCTCCGATCAAGCCACTCTCGCGATCGCTCCGATTACCATGCAGTCATAGGTTTCTTCACTATTATATGTTGTATGATAATTCTGGAGGTATATATATGGATAGATCACCTTTTTCTTTAGTTATAGCTGGAAGGAAGGAAAATACAAAAGTCGATCTAGTAAATAACATAAAATTCGGCAACTTTTCCGCGTCGCTTCGGGAACCAGATCTGCTAACATATGCGGAAAGCTTAGAATTTGCTAACCTGACGTTGGGGCTTCCAACCAGTGTTTAACGAACGCGACCGTGGGATTAGTGAAACAATATACAACCTTAGTGCTTGCTGTTTCGTAATTACTAAAAGCGAGCCATTACTGCATGTACCTAATCACACGCACACCCTTCACTCAAAATTCTGAATTAAATATGGCGTCTCCTACACCAGCTTCACATTCCCCGTCTGGGGAGGGGACTACAAACATCCCCAGGTCCTGGTATCGACCCTAAGTGTCTTGAAATCCCTATCATTTTTTCTTTATGAAATTTTGCAACATTCACGGCCTTAGATTTATTTTTAAATCTGTAAAATACCACCACTCCTCTACTAAACTTCATCTTCTCCTCACCGAAGCACTGGTGTCTGAAGTAACTGTTTTCTGTTCACTCTTATACTTCTACTACTATTCATCCTATCCCCTTCTATGTTCATGATAGCACCCTGCACTTTTCCACGTCTTTTCGTAAACGACCAACCTTTCAGGAAATAAACAGCTCACGCAGGAAAGCCACAAAATGCTTCTGATCTTTCTAAAATTTGCAGTTTATGCAGAGCAAATTTTGTATTATTCAATGCTTCAAAAACTCAATTCCTCCATCTATCAACTCGACATAACCCTCCAGGTAACTACTATCCCTTCTTCTTCAAAGACACTCAACTGCCCCCCTCTTCTACATTAAACATCCTCGGTCTGTCATATACTTATAATCTAAACTAGAAGCTTAACATCTCATATCTAACTAAAACAGCTTCTATGAAGTCAGGTGCTCTGAGTCATCTACGCCAAATTTTCTCACCTCCCCACCCCCTCTCTCCAGCTGCTAACTTTGTCCATATATGGGGTATGCTTCACTTGTATGAAGGATTCCACTCATACCGCTCTATTAGACAGGGTGGAATTAAAAGCTTTTCGTCAGATCAACTCTTCTCCTTTAGTTGACTGTCTTCACCTCTCTTATCGCCGCAGTGTTGCATCCCTTGTTATCTTCTACCGCTATTTTCATACTAACTGGTCTTCTGATCTTGCTAACTGCATGACACCTCCTCCCGCGGCCTCGCTGCACAAGACTTTCTTCTTTCATCCTATTATGTCCATCTCTAATACAAGAGTTAATCAGTATTCTTAATCATTCATCCCTTTCTCTGGTAAACTCTGGAACTTCCTGCCTGCTCCTTTATTTCCTCTTTTCTATGACTTAAACTCTTTTAAGAGGGAGGTTTCAAGGCACTTATCCATAAATTCTTGAGAACCGCTTTTGACTGAGGACCGGCACCTCAGTGGATCTTTTTTTTTCCTATAAGTTTGTTGCCCTTGGCCGGTGTCCCTCCTGCATTAAAAGAAAAAATAAAGGCATCGTTGCTTAATAGGATAATTAGTGTATGCTTTTCAATAATTGTCGTTCACTCCTAGAAGCAGAAAATATGATATGATGGTGTTTAACGGCCTTGAATATAAGGGAAAAAATAACAATGATTTTGTGAAAATATTCGTGACCATATTAATTTTCTTGAAGAAGCGCGATCAGTTTTTTTTTTTTTTCATATAATTTTTCATGAATCTTTCATTATATCATAATGCATGAAAGATTTATTTAAGCCCCTTCCACACATCTACTACCTCTACTTGTCCGTAGCAGATACCCAACCATGACACTACATTTCGTCTCATTGTAGGAAGGAAAACAAAGAGGAAGGAACCATTTGTCCCTTTAGCTTTACTTGCCTTTTACGATATGCAAGTAATAAATTGGTAGTATTCTACCATCCCAGCCGAGGACTATGTGGGCAAGCAGTGTAGCCCCCCATCACAATGGAACTTCTTTATTAAGAGCTGATATTATCAGCTCAATAAACAATCTTTGATTTCACTCCTACAATGAGAAGAAATGTGGTGTCTTTATTGGCTATCTGTTTTTGACAGGAATTTCAGGATTTTTTTTATGAAAAAGAAAGACAGACCATGGGTAAACTCTAATTCAGGGAAAAAAAAATAAAGAATTATCCACTCATTGTATCACCACGAGCGAAGAATTCCGAAGGAAGAACCACTTCAGGTTTGAAGGCGCCTTACAGCTCCTCTTTTAAACAAGGTCAAGTCGTAAGATGGGAGAAATATGGATTCAGAGTTCCAGGGATTGTAATAAAGGAGTAGAATGAGTGCTGAAAGAACTCGCTATCTCTTGCATTAGGGAGGCAGACAGAATAGGGGTAAGAAGGGTAAGAACAAGTCAGGCGCTCTGTGGCGTCTCCTCGTGAATTTTCTAATTCCTGCGGTGCTGAACGTCTTGAAAATGACGTAGAAAAATGCAAGTTTGAATTACCAGCACAAGAGTGCATAGCAGAATGAGTAGGATTAAAGAGATCATTGATGATTAATAGGAAATGACTGTCTTATGTAACATTATTTAATAGGCAGATGAAAAAATGGCCGTCAGCCACTGTTGGGTTAGCAAGAACGGTCATTCCTGAAGACATTTTTGGTCCTCTTCCAATGCGGGACTTGAAGGCTGTGTGATTTTTAACCCATATAAGAATTTTCTGTAAAATGTGTGTGTGTGTGTGTGTGTGTGTGTGTGTGTGTGTGTGTGTGTGTGTGTGTGTGTTTATATAGGAGGAACACCGGCCAAGGGCAACAAAAATCTAATAAAAAAAAAAAGCCCAGAGATGCCGGTCTCTGAAAAGGGTCCGAAGCGGTGGTCAAAAATTGAATAATAAGTGTTTTGAAACCTCTCTTTTGACAGAGTTCAAGTCATAGGAAAGTGGAAATACAGAAGCGGGCAGGGAGTTCCAGAGTTTACCAGAGAAAGGGATGAATGACTGAGAATACTGGTTAACTCTTGCATTAGAGAGGACAGAATAGGGGTGAGAAAGAGAAGAAAGTCTTGTGCAGCGAGGCCGCGAGAGGATGGATGTGTGTGTGTGTGTGTGTGTGTGTGTGTGTGTGTGTGTGCAAGGATGCATGTAATCTTATGTGCAGTCAATGTCTTTATAGAGCATGCTATGATTTCCATTTAGTATTATCAAGGCACATACGAAAACTGTCAGGGATGACTAGGGAGGAATTTGTTACTTGATTCAGTTGCCCTGTTCCCCTTCCTTTCTTAAATTACTCGCTGTGAGTATTATCAACGATGTTTACCACCTTCTTTTGGAACACACACACACACACAACACACACACGTGTGTGTGTGTGTGTGTGTGTGTGTATATATATATATATATATATATATATATATATATATATATATATATATATATATATATATATATATATATATATATGTGTGTGTGTGTGTGTATAAGCACTGGATAAAGGGGGTGCTGTGAACTTATCATTAAACCCAGCTGTGACTTCATTGAACGTTTCTCTTTGTGTCTCACAACACAAGCGGTAGTCACAGCCTGCCCACTAAAGACAGCTCTCTTTCTCCACACAAAACTACAAGCACCTAATAAAACACATCCTTCACTCAAAAACTCAAAATTATCATGGCGACTCCTACACCAGCCTAGGAGACCCCATCTGGGGACGGGACCACAAATGTCCCCAGGTCGGACTGCTCTTATAATAACGACCCTAAGTGTCTTGATACCCCTTTCAACTTTTTCTTCATTAACTTCTGCAACATTCGCGGTCTTAGATCTAATTTTCAATCTGTAGAACATCACCTTTCCTATTTTAAACTTAATTTTCTTTTCCTCACTGAAACACAGGTGTCTGAGGCAAATGACAGAAGCTCCTTTTCTGTTCTTTCCTACTTTATCTCTCTTCATTTTTTCAATCCAAAGCTGGACGTTGCGTTTATGTGTGGAACGACTTAACCTGCACTTCATTAACTGCACTTCATTAACTTCTGCAACATTCGCGGTCTTAGATCTAATTTTCAATATGTTGAACACCACCTCTCCTCTTCTAAACCTCATCTTCTTTTTCCTCACTGAAACACAGGTGTCTGAGGCAATTGACAGTAGCCCGTTTTCTGTTCCCTCCTACTTTATCCTCATTTTCAATCCAAAGCTGGATGTTGCGTTCATGTGCGCAAAGACTTAACCTGAACTCGTGCCCACGCTCTTGAATCTTCCGGGTTTTCCACCATCTGGCTACGACTACAGAGTCACTCTCAAGTTATTTAAATTCATCTGTGCTGTATACCTCTCACCTAACTCCTCTGACTATAAAAAATTCTTGGACTACTTAACGTTCAAAGTGGAACACATTCTGACTCTCTTCCCTTTTTGCAGAGAAAGCTTTGGCTTTCCTCTCCCTTCACTGACCATCCTGGGGAACTAGCCTTCAACTTTGCTATCCTCCACGACCTAAAGGAATTGGTGCAACACCCTACTCGTATTCTTGACCTTTTCCTGACCTCTAATCCTTCACCCTCTTCTTCTCACCCTCTCTTCTCCGTTGGGCTCCTCTGATCATAATCTCATATATGTATCTTGTCCTATCGCTCCAATCCCTCATCAGGATCCCCCTAAGCGGAGGTGCCTCTGGCGTTTTGCTTCTGCTAGTTGGGGGGGATCTGAGGAGGTATTTTGCTGATTTTCCTTGGAATGACTACTGCTACCGTGTCGGAGACTCGTCTTTGTGTGCTGAGCGCATAACAGAGGCGTACATTCCACACTCTTTGGTTTGATACAGTTTGTTTTCATGCTATACATGATAAAGAGGCGGCCCACAAAAGGCACTTTATATTTCTGCCCAGAACCATGCCAAGTCTGTTCTCCAACTAGCCAAAAACTCCTTCACTAATAGAAAGTGTCAGAATCTTTCAAGATCTAACTCCCCTCGTGACTTCTGGCATCTAACCAAAATACCTCCAATAACTTTGCTTCTTCTTCTTTCCCTCCTCTGTTTCAACCAGATGGCACCACTCCTATCACATCTATTTCTAAAGCTGAACTCTTCGCTCAAACCTTTGGTAAAAATTCTACCTTGGATGATTCTGAGCTTGTTCCTCCCTCTCCTGAGCTTGTTCCTCTCTCTCCCTCCTTTATTTCACAGCTATCACATCTATCTCTAAAGGTGAATTCTCCGCTCAAACCTTTGTTAAAAATTCTACCTTGGACGATTCAGGGCTTGTTCCTCCCTCTCCTCCACCCAGTGACTACTTCATGCTACCTATTAAAATTCTTCGCAATGATGATTTCCATGTCCTCGTTGGCCTAAAGCCCTAAACCCTCGGAAGGCTTACGGACCTGAAAGGGTCCCTCCTATTGTTCTCCGAAACTGTGCCTCAGTGCTTGCACGTTGCCTAATCAAACTCTTTCAACTTTGCCTGTCATCATTTACATTTCCTCCTGGCTGGTAGTTTGCCTCACATTCAGCCTGTTCCTAAAAAGGGTTACCTTTCTAATCCCTCAAACTATCTATCTAATGTTTTTGAATCTATCCTCAACAGGAAGATTCTCGAACACCTGTCACTTCACAACCTTCTATCTGATCGCCAGTATGGATTCCGTCAAGGCCGCTCTACTGGTGATCTGCTTGTTTCCTTACTGAGTCTTAATCATCCTCTTTTAGAGATTTTGGTGAAACTTTTGCTGTTGCCTTGGACATATCAAAAGCTTTTGATAGTCTGTCACAAAGCTTTGATTTCCAAACTACCCTCCGACGGATTTTATCCTTCTCTCTGGAAGTTCATCTCAGGTTTCTATTGCTGCTGTGGTAGACAGTCAATGTTCTTCTCCTAAATCTATTAACTGTGGTGTTCCTCAAGGTCCTGTCATCCACTCTCTTCTTATTATTCATCAATGACATTCTAAACCAAACTTCTTGCCTTCTTCACTCCTACGCTGATGATACTACCCTGCACTTTTCCACTCTTTTCACAGACGTCCAACCCTTCAGGAACAAAACATTTCATGCAGGGAAGCCACAGAACGCCTGATTTCTGATCTCTGTAAAATTTCTGATTAGGGCAGAGCAAACTTGGTATTATGCAATGACTCTAAAAAACTCAATTCCTCCATCTATCAACTCGATACAACTTTCCAGACAACTATCTCCTCCTCTTCAGTAACAGTCAACTGTCCCTCTCTTTTACACTGAACATTCTCGGTCTGTCCTTTTTTTTTATAATCTAAATTGGAAACTTCACATCTCAACTCTAGCTAAAAGAGCTTCTATGTAGCTAGGCGTTCTAAGACGTCTCCGCCAGTTTCTCTCATCCTCCCAGCTGCTAACTCTGTACAGGGGCCTTATCCATCCATGTATGAAGTATGCTTCACATGTCTGGGGGGAGGTTCCACTCATACCGCTCTTTTAGACAGGGTGGAATCAAAAGCTTTTCCTCTCATCAACTTCTCTCCTCTAACTCAGTCGTTTTCTCATCGCCGCAATGTTGCATCTCTTGCTATCTTCTACCGCTATTTTTATGATAACTGCTCTTCTGATCTTGCTAACTGCATGCCTTCTCTCCCCCCGCGGCCTCGCTGCATAAGACCTTTCTCTCACCCCTGTTCTGTCCGCCTCTCTAATGCAAGAGTTAACTAGTATTCTCATTCATTCATCCCTTTCTCTGGTAAACTCTGGAACTCCCTGCCTGCTTCTGTATTTCCACTTTATATGACTTGAACTGTTTCAAGAGGGAGGTTTCAAGACACTTATCTTTCAGTTTCTGACCACCGCTTCGAACCCAATTCGGGACCGGCATTTCAGAGGGCTTTTTTTATTTTTATTTATTTTTTTTTTATTAGATTTTTGTTGATCCTTTTTTTTTTTATGTAGGAAGGACACTGGCCAAGGGCAACAAAAATCTAATAAAAAAATAAAAAATGCCCACTGAAATGCCAGTCCCATAAAAGGGTCAAAGCAGTGGTCAAAAATTGATGAATAAGTGTCTTGGCCGGTGTCCCTCGTACACTATATATATATATATATATATATATATATATATATATATATATATATATATATATATATATATATATATATATATATATATATATATATATATATATATATATATATATATTATACCATTATTTTAACCAATGTTCTACCAATATTTTAACCCTATCAATGTAACTTTTCTAGTAATGATGAAAAATGGAGTAAACATTGCGAGATACTGTGGCCTGCAATGTCTTCAGTAAAGATTGAGAACAAAGTGCAACAACAAAACAACAGCCTCACCTTAGGCCAAATGTTGGATGCTGCATCGATCCTGAAGCCAACCACTCCATAGGAAAGAAGTTCATTGAGGTAATAAGCAATGATGAGCTGCAACGGATGTTTCCCGGTGGCCAGGTCGAGGCGCCCTTCCAGACGACAGTCTCGAACTTCACTGGGGTCACTATAGGAGCTCACCATGCCTAGCAGAGATGGTGGTAAGGGAGAAGAAAATATTTTAATGAAGTATTGGTAGAAATGCCATGGTGTGGTGGTAATGTTTGCTGCTGTATGTTAATGGAAATGGGAAAAATCTTAAAACCAATAATATTTTATATATTCATATATCTTTAGTTGACAGTAGCTATAAGTAACTCTTTCCAGATTAAAAGTTTAACAGATAAATCCACATTTAGCTCCATCAATTAACTATTCATGGGGCCATATCGGAAGAGGTGGGTCACCTCGTCCACGTTATAGCGTCACTCATGGGTTTTCCCGGACTCCATGCACAGTCCTTTCCCATATTGGGAAACTACCGACAGGATACATTGGCCTACCTTAACCGTGCACTCCATGAGTATCCCCTTCACTTCAGCCATATAGGATTGTCCCTTGCAAAGACAATCGATAAGCAGGATCGGCTTCCAGGAGTTGGTGAATTGCTGTTAACAGACAATGCTAGGAAGAGGCCTCACTCCGGTCTCATGGAGTAATTCCTGGTCTAATACAGATTCATTGTAGCGATACCATGTGAGTCTCTTCGCCTTTTCAAGTCAACACTTAGTGCTCATGTCTAACATCTTTACAGTAAGACTTAGAGCACAAGCTACTTGGAAATTTGACAGCATAGATACCGATAATGCCACACCCACGTGTTGAGCGTGTCCATAACCAGGATAATTTGCTGTAATGACATGGCCATCCTTGTTGTTTTAGGCTTCACTACTAAGATATGTAAGGTTTTCTAAGATTTCGATGTCTCATCACACGCATGTGCTGTTAGGCACTGTTATGTTTCGGTTTTATAAGCAACAATGTGTGACCAATGTTGGCAATGAGGTGCAGCAATAGGGATCATGCTTAGTTGGATGTGTCAGCCAAAACACAAATATTTGATTTCCTTAGAGGACCAAACATAACATCAGTACAGTCGTAAGTGTTGACACTTCCTTTAGATTGTTACATAATAACGTCGTGAACTGGGAAGAGTGAAATGTCAAAAGACTAGATTCACCACATAACCGGCACCGAGAGCGTCCACTCTGTACATATATGTGCACTTTTTTTTTTGTATATTTTTTGTATATATATATATATATATATATATATATATATATATATATATATATATATATATATATATATATATATATATATATATATATATATATATATATATGGCGAGGAGAGGTAGTAAGATGAGAAGAAAGAAGAAAGGAGACAGAGAGAGAGAGAGAGAGAGAGAGAGAGAGAGAGAGAGAGAGAGAGAGAGAGAGATGAAGATAGAATATCCCAGAGGCGCGATGACTACCTGCCTACCCTCGCACAGAGGGTTTTCGCTTGATTAGACATTATTTAAGTATTCAGAGCAGTACGCCGCTGCTAATTAAGCAGGATATGAGTGTCAAGGAAACTGCCTGTGGTTGATATTTTTTTAAAATTTAAATAGATATCTGTTAATACTGACTCCTTGGTGTTGACCGGGAGTTTTGGCGTATCTGAGAGCGTTTGGCTGGCTCTTCTTTTTTGTCTACTTGCTCTGTGTTCTTGTATCTGTGATGTTTTGTTCCGTTGAATGCGACTGGTTCCAGAAATTGTGCTGGGAGATCTAGACCCAGAAGATATAGAGATTCTCTGTTGAGCAGAAGTACAGGTGGTACAGGCCTGTCCTCTGGGAAACTATATATATATATATACTACTGGCCAACATGATAATATGGGTTAGGTTAGGTTAGGTCTGTGGACGTCTGTGGGTGTCTTATTGTGGGAGGTAGCTCACAGATTATTATAAACCTCATACATGTGTGTCCGTTGTCGTAGCTGTGCCCCTCAAGAACCCTTTCTTAGCAAAAGAAAGTTATTTGGCCGTTGTAAAACTCCCTTCCCTGTCAGTCGGTAAAACATGGCGGTGACTGCATATATTTAATCGTTACAGGAGACCAGAAAGACCCTGTAACACGTATTTGAACTCTGCAACGAGCTACGTGGGAGGTAGCATCGTAAAGGTGACCCGAGTTAGTGGCAGCTATGAGAGGGGCTAAATCTGGAGTCGTATATATATATATATATATATATATATATATATATATATATATATATATATATATATATATATATATATATATATATATATATATATATATATATATATATATATATATATATATATATATATATATATATATATATATATATATATATATATATATATATATATATATATATATATATATATATATATATATATATATATATATATATATATATATATATATATATATATATATACGAGTATATATATATATATAAACATAGATAGATAGACAGACAGATAGATAGATAGACAGACATAGATATATAGACAGATAAATAGAGAAATAGATAGATAGATTCATAGATAGATAGATAGATAGATATATTGTCACGCGCAGCAAGAAATTGAGATAGCGAAGAAAGCTAGAAAGAACCAGAATAAAGAAATTAATATATATGGAGCGAAGAGAGAGAGAGAGAGAGAGAGAGAGAGAGAGAGAGAGAGAGAGAGAGAGAGAGAGAGAGTAAGACAAATTGAATGAAGCGCGACAAGTGCCTGTCCACTTTTTTTTTTTTTTTATATGTAGGAGGGGTACCGGCAAAGAGCAACAAAACTGCAACAGAAAAAAAAAAAAAGTCCCACTGAGATGCCGGTCTCCGAACAGAGCCGAAAAAAATTAGTAAAAAATTGCAGGATAAGTGTCTTGAAACCTCCCTCTTGAAAGAGTTCGTTATAGCAAAGTGTAAATACAGAACCAGGCAAGGAGTTCCAGAGTTTATCAGAGAAAGGAATGAATGATTAGAATACTGGTTAACTCTTCCATTAGAGAGGTGGACAGAATAAGGGTGAGAGAAAGAAGAAAGTCTTGTGCAGCGAGACCGCGGGAAGAGGGAAGGCATGTAGTTAGCAAGATCAGAAGAGCAGTTGGGATGAAAATAGCGGTAAAAGATAGCAAGAGATGCAACACTGCGATGATAAGAAAGAAACTGAAGACAGTCA